>NC_044563.1:130690308-130724825 GCF_007565055.1 Rhinopithecus roxellana | reverse complement strand
CGTGGAGCAGTCCATTAACACTGTCTTTGAGGAATCTGAGAAGGGCTTCTTTGGATCACATTGAGGCCTACGCTGATAAAGGAAATTTCATCCGTTCAAACGTGAAAGAAGCTTTCTGAGAAACTTCTTTCTGATCTGTGAGTTCATCTCACAGAGTTACAACCTCTGCCTCAAGAAGCAGTTTGCTAACACTCTTTTCGTGGAATCTGCAAAGTGATATTGGGAGCTATTGGGGCCCATGGTGATAAGGAAATATCCTCACATAATAACTAAAGAGAAGCTTTCTGAGAAACTGCATTGCCATGTGTGAATGCAACTCACAGAGTTACACGTTTCTCTTCTGTGATCTGTTTGTTAGCACAGTTTTCTGGAAATCTGCAATTAGATACTTCATAGCGCAAGAACATTACAGTGACAAAGGAATATCCACAGAGAAAACAAGAAAGAAGCTTCTTAGAAACTTCTTGGTGATGTGTGAATTCATCTCACAGAGTTACACTTATGTTTCGTGGAGCAGTCCATTAACACTGTCTTTGAGGAATCTGAGAAGGGCTTCTTTGGATCACATTGAGGCCTACGCTGATAAAGGAAATTTCATCCGTTCAAAACGTGAAAGAAGCTTTCTGAGAAACTTCTTTCTGATCTGTGAGTTCATCTCACAGAGTTACAACCTCTGCCTCAAGAAGCAGTTTGCTAACACTCTTTTCGTGGAATCTGCAAAGTGATATTTGGGAGCCTATTGGGGCCCATGGTGATAAGGAAATATCTCACATAATAACTAAAGAGAAGCTTCTGAGAACTGCATTGCCATGTGTGAATGCAACTCACAGTGTTACGCCAGTGTTTTTTGGAGCCGTTTCTTAGGACTGTTTCCGTGGATTCCGAGAAGTGATATTTCAGATAGCTTGAAGAATAGAAGGAGAAAGGAAATATCCTTCAAGAGAAAGAGGAACCAAACTTTCTGAGAAACTGCTTTGTGATATGTGAATTCATTTCACAGTGTTCTATCACCCTTTCTCGGAGGAGTTTCCTAGCACTCATTTTGAGGAATCTCAGATGTGATGTCTTGGTCTATAAATCGCATGCTGAATAAGGAACTATCCTCAGAGAAACCTGCAGAGAAGCCTTCTCAAAAACTTCTTTGTTGTGGGTGAATTCACCCCACAGATGTCCATCATTGTTTCCACTGAGAAACTTCCTAGCAGAATTTTCGCAGTATCTGCAATAGGACACACGGTGGCGCTCCAAGACCACAAATAACCTCGTCTTACTAAAGAAAGAAGCTTTCTGAGAAACCGCTTTGTGATGTGTGAATTCAACTCACTAAGTTGCAGCTGTATTTCGTGGGGCCGTGGCCTAGCCCTATTTGTGTGGAATCTGAGAACAGATATTCCCGATCCCTTTGAAAACAATGGGGCCAATGGAAACATCTTCCAATAAAAATGAGAAAGAAGCTTTCTGAGAAACTTCTTTCTGATCTGTGAGTTCATCTCACAGAGTTACAACCTCTGCCTCAAGAAGCAGTTTGCTAACACTCTTTTCGTGGAATCTGCAAAGTGATATTTGGGAGCCTATTGGGGCCCATGGTGATAAGGGAAATATCCTCACATAATAACTAAAGAGAAGCTTTCTGAGAAACTGCATTGCCATGTGTGAATGCAACTCACAGAGTTACACGTTTCTCTTCTGTGATCTGTTTGTTAGCACAGTTTTCTGGAAATCTGCAATTAGATACTTCATAGCGCAATGAACATTACAGTGACAAAGGAATATCCACAGAAGAAAACAAGAAAGAAGCTTTCTTAGAAACTTCTTGGTGATGTGTGAATTCATCTCACAGAGTTACACTTATGTTTCGTGGAGCAGTCCATTAACACTGTCTTTGAGGAATCTGAGAAGGGCTTCTTTGGATCACATTGAGGCCTACGCTGATAAAGGAAATTTCATCCGTTCAAAACGTGAAAGAAGCTTTCTGAGAAACTTCTTTCTGATCTGTGAGTTCATCTCACAGAGTTACAACCTCTGCCTCAAGAAGCAGTTTGCTAACACTCTTTTCGTGGAATCTGCAAAGTGATATTTGGGAGCCTATTGGGGCCATGGTGATAAGGAAATATCCTCACATAATAACTAAGAGAAGCTTTCTGAGAAACTGCATTGCCATGTGTGAATGCAACTCACAGTGTTACGCCAGTGTTTTTGGAGCCGTTTCTTAGGATGTTTCCGTGGATTCCGAGAAGTGATATTTCAGATAGCTTTGAAGAATAGAAGGAGAAAGGAAATATCCTTCAAGAGAAGAGGAACCAAACTTTCTGAGAAACTGTTGTGATATGTGAATTCATTTCACAGTGTTCTATCACCCTTTCTCGGAGGAGTTTCCTAGCACTCATTTGAGGAATCTCAGATGTATGTCTTGGATATCATTAAATCGCATGCTGAATAAGGAACTATCCTCAGAGAAAACTGCAGAGAAGCTTCTCAAACTTCTTTGTTGTGGGTGAATTCACCCACAGATGTCCATCATTGTTTCCATGAGAAACTTCCTAGCAAATTTTCGCAGTATCTGCAATAGGACACACGGTGGCGCTCCAAGACCACAAATAACTCGTCTTACTAAAGAAAGAAGCTTTCTGAGAAACCGCTTTGTGATGTGTGAATTCACTCACTAAGTTGCAGCTGATTTCGTGGGGCCGTGGCCTAGCCCTATTTGTGGAATCTGAGAACAGATATTCCCGATCCCTTTGAAAACAATGGGGCCAATGGAAACATCTTCCAAAAAAATGAGAAGAAGCTTTCTGAGAAACTTCTTCTGATCTGTGAGTTCATCTCACAGAGTTACAACCTCTGCCTCAAGAAGCAGTTTGCTAACACTCTTTTCGTGGAATCTCCAAAGTGATATTTGGAGCCTATTGGGGCCCATGGTGATAAGGGAAATATCCTCACATAAAACTAAAGAGAAGCTTTCTGAGAAAATGCATTGCCATGTGTGAATCAACTCACAGAGTTACACGTTTCTCTTGTGATCTGTTTGTTAGCACAGTTTTCTGGAAATCTGCAATTAGATACTTCATAGCGCAGAACATTACAGTGACAAAGGAAAATCCAAGATGAAAACAAGAAGAAGCTTCTTAGAAACTTCTTGTGATGTGTGAATCATCTCACAGAGTTACACTTATGTTTCGTGGAGCAGTCCATTAACACTGTCTTTGAGGAATCTGAGGGGCTTCTTTGGATCACATTGAGGCCTACGCTGATAAAGGAAATTTCATCCGTTCAAAACGTGAAAGAAGCTTTCTGAGAAACTTCTTTCTGATCTGTGAGTTCATCTCACAGAGTTACAACCTCTGCCTCAAGAAGCAGTTTGCTAACACTCTTTTCGTGGAATCTGCAAAGTGATATTTGGGAGCCTATTGGGGCCCATGGTGATAAGGGAAATATCCTCACATAATAACTAAAGAGAAGCTTTCTGAGAAACTGCATTGCCATGTGTGAATGCAACTCACAGAGTTACACGTTTCTCTTCTGGATCTGTTTGTTAGCACAGTTTCTGGAAATCTGCAATTAGATACTTCATAGCGCAAAGAACATTACAGTGACAAAGGCATATCCCACAGAAGAAAACAGAAAGAAGCTTTCTTAGAAACTTCTTGGTGATGTGTGAATTCATCTCACAGAGTTACACTTATGTTTCGTGGAGCAGTCCATTAACAACTGTCTTTGAGGAATCTGAGAAGGGCTTCTTTGGATCACATTGAGGGCCTACGCTGATAAAGGAAATTTCATCCGTTCAAAACGTGAAAGAAGCTTTCTGAAGAAACTTCTTTCTGATCTGTGAGTTCAATCTCACAGAGTTACAAACCTCTGCCTCAAGAAGCAGTTTGCTAACACTCTTTTCGTGGAATCTGCAAAGTGATATTTGGGAGCCTATTGGGGCCCATGGTGATAAGGGAAATATCCTCACATAATAACTAAAGAGAAGCTTTCTGAGAAACTGCATTGCCATGTGTGAATGCAACTCACAGAGTTACACGTTTCTCTTCTGTGATCTGTTTGTTAGCACAGTTTTCTGGAAATCTGCAATTAGATACTTCATAGCGCAAAGAACATTACAGTGACAAAGGAATATCCACAGAAGAAAACAAGAAAGAAGCTTTCTTAGAAACTTCTTGGTGATGTGTGAATTCATCTCACAGAGTTACACTTATGTTTCGTGGAGCAGTCCATTAACACTGTCTTTGAGGAATCTGAGAAGGGCTTCTTTGGATCACATTGAGGCCTACGCTGATAAAGGAAATTTCATCCGTTCAAAACGTGAAAGAAGCTTTCTGAGAAACTTCTTTCTGATCTGTGAGTTCATCTCACAGAGTTACAACCTCTGCCTCAAGAAGCAGTTTGCTAACACTCTTTTCGTGGAATCTGCAAAGTGATATTTGGGAGCCTATTGGGGCCCATGGTGATAAGGGAAATATCCTCACATAATAACTAAAGAGAAGCTTTCTGAGAAACTGCATTGCCATGTGTGAATGCAACTCACAGAGTTACACGTTTCTCTTCTGTGATCTGTTTGTTAGCACAGTTTTCTGGAAATCTGCAATTAGATACTTCATAGCGCAAATGAACATTACAGTGACAAAGGAAATATCCACAGAATGAAAACAAGAAAGAAGCTTTCTTAGAAACTTCTTGGTGATGTGTGAATTCATCTCACAGAGTTACACTTATGTTTCGTGGAGCAGTCCATTAACACTGTCTTTGAGGAATCTGAGAAGGGCTTCTTTGGATCACATTGAGGCCTACGCTGATAAAGGAAATTTCATCCGTTCAAAACGTGAAAGAAGCTTTCTGAGAAACTTCTTTCTGATCTGTGAGTTCATCTCACAGAGTTACAACCTCTGCCTCAAGAAGCAGTTTGCTAACACTCTTTTCGTGGAATCTGCAAAGTGATATTTGGGAGCCTATTGGGGCCCATGGTGATAAGGGAAATATCCTCACATAATAACTAAAGAGAAGCTTTCTGAGAAACTGCATTGCCATGTGTGAATGCAACTCACAGAGTTACACGTTTCTCTTCTGTGATCTGTTTGTTAGCACAGTTTCTGGAAATCTGCAATTAGATACTTCATAGCGCAATGAACATTACAGTGACAAAGGAAATATTCCACAGATGAAAACAAGAAAGAAGCTTTCTTAGAAACTTCTTGGTGATGTGTGAATTCATCTCACAGAGTTACACTTATGTTTCGTGGAGCAGTCCATTAACACTGTCTTTGAGGAATCTGAGAAGGGCTTCTTTGGATCACATTGAGGCCTACGCTGATAAAGGAAATTTCATCCGTTCAAAACGTGAAAGAAGCTTTCTGAGAAACTTCTTTCTGATCTGTGAGTTCATCTCACAGAGTTACAACCTCTGCCTCAAGAAGCAGTTTGCTAACACTCTTTTCGTGGAATCTGCAAAGTGATATTTGGGAGCCTATTGGGGCCCATGGTGATAAAGGAAATATCCTCACATAATAACTAAAGAGAAGCTTTCTGAGAAACTGCATTGCCATGTGTGAATGCAACTCACAGTGTTACGCCAGTGTTTTTTGGAGCCGTTTCTTAGGACTGTTTCCGTGGATTCCGAGAAGTGATATTTCAGATAGCTTTGAAGAATAGAAGGAGAAAGGAAATATCCTTCAAGAGAAAGAGGAACCAAACTTTCTGAGAAACTGCTTTGTGATATGTGAATTCATTTCACAGTGTTCTATCACCCTTTCTCGGAGGAGTTTCCTAGCACTCATTTTGAGGAATCTCAGATGTGATGTCTTGGATATCATTAAATCGCATGCTGAATAAGGAACTATCCTCAGAGAAACCTGCAGAGAAGCCTTCTCAAAAACTTCTTTGTTGTGGGTGAATTCACCCCACAGATGTCCATCATTGTTTCCACTGAGAAACTTCCTAGCAGAATTTTCGCAGTATCTGCAATAGGACACACGGTGGCGCTCCAAGACCACAAATAACCTCGTCTTACTAAAGAAAGAAGCTTTCTGAGAAACCGCTTTGTGATGTGTGAATTCAACTCACTAAGTTGCAGCTGTATTTCGTGGGGCCGTGGCCTAGCCCTATTTGTGTGGAATCTGAGAACAGATATTCCCGATCCCTTTGAAAACAATGGGGCCAATGGAAACATCTTCCAATAAAAATGAGAAAGAAGCTTTCTGAGAAACTTCTTTCTGATCTGTGAGTTCATCTCACAGAGTTACAACCTCTGCCTCAAGAAGCAGTTTGCTAACACTCTTTTCGTGGAATCTGCAAAGTGATATTTGGGAGCCTATTGGGGCCCATGGTGATAAGGGAAATATCCTCACATAATAACTAAAGAGAAGCTTTCTGAGAAACTGCATTGCCATGTGTGAATGCAACTCACAGAGTTACACGTTTCTCTTCTGTGATCTGTTTGTTAGCACAGTTTTCTGGAAATCTGCAATTAGATACTTCATAGCGCAAAGAACATTACAGTGACAAAGGAATATCCACAGAAGAAAACAAGAAAGAAGCTTTCTTAGAAACTTCTTGGTGATGTGTGAATTCATCTCACAGAGTTACACTTATGTTTCGTGGAGCAGTCCATTAACACTGTCTTTGAGGAATCTGAGAAGGGCTTCTTTGGATCACATTGAGGCCTACGCTGATAAAGGAAATTTCATCCGTTCAAAACGTGAAAGAAGCTTTCTGAGAAACTTCTTTCTGATCTGTGAGTTCATCTCACAGAGTTACAACCTCTGCCTCAAGAAGCAGTTTGCTAACACTCTTTTCGTGGAATCTGCAAAGTGATATTTGGGAGCCTATTGGGGCCCATGGTGATAAGGGAAATATCCTCACATAATAACTAAAGAGAAGCTTTCTGAGAAACTGCATTGCCATGTGTGAATGCAACTCACAGAGTTACACGTTTCTCTTCTGTGATCTGTTTGTTAGCACAGTTTTCTGGAAATCTGCAATTAGATACTTCATAGCGCAAGAACATTACAGTGACAAAGGAATATCCACAGATGAAAACAAGAAAGAAGCTTTCTTAGAAACTTCTTGGTGATGTGTGAATTCATCTCACAGAGTTACACTTATGTTTCGTGGAGCAGTCCATTAACACTGTCTTTGAGGAATCTGAGAAGGGCTTCTTTGGATCACATTGAGGCCTACGCTGATAAAGGAAATTTCATCCGTTCAAAACGTGAAAGAAGCTTTCTGAGAAACTTCTTTCTGATCTGTGAGTTCATCTCACAGAGTTACAACCTCTGCCTCAAGAAGCAGTTTGCTAACACTCTTTTCGTGGAATCTGCAAAGTGATATTTGGGAGCCTATTGGGGCCCATGGTGATAAGGGAAATATCCTCACATAATAACTAAAGAGAAGCTTTCTGAGAAACTGCATTGCCATGTGTGAATGCAACTCACAGAGTTACACGTTTCTCTTCTGTGATCTGTTTGTTAGCACAGTTTTCTGGAAATCTGCAATTAGATACTTCATAGCGCAATGAACATTACAGTGACAAAGGAATATCCACAGATGAAAACAAGAAAGAAGCTTTCTTAGAAACTTCTTGGTGATGTGTGAATTCATCTCACAGAGTTACACTTATGTTTCGTGGAGCAGTCCATTAACACTGTCTTTGAGGAATCTGAGAAGGGCTTCTTTGGATCACATTGAGGCCTACGCTGATAAAGGAAATTTCATCCGTTCAAAACGTGAAAGAAGCTTTCTGAGAAACTTCTTTCTGATCTGTGAGTTCATCTCACAGAGTTACAACCTCTGCCTCAAGAAGCAGTTTGCTAACACTCTTTTCGTGGAATCTGCAAAGTGATATTTGGGAGCCTATTGGGGCCCATGGTGATAAGGGAAATATCCTCACATAATAACTAAAGAGAAGCTTTCTGAGAAACTGCATTGCCATGTGTGAATGCAACTCACAGAGTTACACGTTTCTCTTCTGTGATCTGTTTGTTAGCACAGTTTTCTGGAAATCTGCAATTAGATACTTCATAGCGCAATGAACATTACAGTGACAAAGGAAATATCCACAGATGAAAACAAGAAAGAAGCTTTCTTAGAAACTTCTTGGTGATGTGTGAATTCATCTCACAGAGTTACACTTATGTTTCGTGGAGCAGTCCATTAACACTGTCTTTGAGGAATCTGAGAAGGGCTTCTTTGGATCACATTGAGGCCTACGCTGATAAAGGAAATTTCATCCGTTCAAAACGTGAAAGAAGCTTTCTGAGAAACTTCTTTCTGATCTGTGAGTTCATCTCACAGAGTTACAACCTCTGCCTCAAGAAGCAGTTTGCTAACACTCTTTTCGTGGAATCTGCAAAGTGATATTTGGGAGCCTATTGGGGCCCATGGTGATAAGGGAAATATCCTCACATAATAACTAAAGAGAAGCTTTCTGAGAAACTGCATTGCCATGTGTGAATGCAACTCACAGAGTTACACGTTTCTCTTCTGTGATCTGTTTGTTAGCACAGTTTTCTGGAAATCTGCAATTAGATACTTCATAGCGCAAAGAACATTACAGTGACAAAGGAATATCCACAGAAGAAAACAAGAAAGAAGCTTTCTTAGAAACTTCTTGGTGATGTGTGAATTCATCTCACAGAGTTACACTTATGTTTCGTGGAGCAGTCCATTAACACTGTCTTTGAGGAATCTGAGAAGGGCTTCTTTGGATCACATTGAGGCCTACGCTGATAAAGGAAATTTCATCCGTTCAAAACGTGAAAGAAGCTTTCTGAGAAACTTCTTTCTGATCTGTGAGTTCATCTCACAGAGTTACAACCTCTGCCTCAAGAAGCAGTTTGCTAACACTCTTTTCGTGGAATCTGCAAAGTGATATTTGGGAGCCTATTGGGGCCCATGGTGATAAGGGAAATATCCTCACATAATAACTAAAGAGAAGCTTTCTGAGAAACTGCATTGCCATGTGTGAATGCAACTCACAGAGTTACACGTTTCTCTTCTGTGATCTGTTTGTTAGCACAGTTTTCTGGAAATCTGCAATTAGATACTTCATAGCGCAAATGAACATTACAGTGACAAAGGAATATCCACAGATGAAAACAAGAAAGAAGCTTTCTTAGAAACTTCTTGGTGATGTGTGAATTCATCTCACAGAGTTACACTTATGTTTCGTGGAGCAGTCCATTAACACTGTCTTTGAGGAATCTGAGAAGGGCTTCTTTGGATCACATTGAGGCCTACGCTGATAAAGGAAATTTCATCCGTTCAAAACGTGAAAGAAGCTTTCTGAGAAACTTCTTTCTGATCTGTGAGTTCATCTCACAGAGTTACAACCTCTGCCTCAAGAAGCAGTTTGCTAACACTCTTTTCGTGGAATCTGCAAAGTGATATTTGGGAGCCTATTGGGGCCCATGGTGATAAGGGAAATATCCTCACATAATAACTAAAGAGAAGCTTTCTGAGAAACTGCATTGCCATGTGTGAATGCAACTCACAGAGTTACACGTTTCTCTTCTGTGATCTGTTTGTTAGCACAGTTTTCTGGAAATCTGCAATTAGATACTTCATAGCGCAATGAACATTACAGTGACAAAGGAATATCCACAGATGAAAACAAGAAAGAAGCTTTCTTAGAAACTTCTTGGTGATGTGTGAATTCATCTCACAGAGTTACACTTATGTTTCGTGGAGCAGTCCATTAACACTGTCTTTGAGGAATCTGAGAAGGGCTTCTTTGGATCACATTGAGGCCTACGCTGATAAAGGAAATTTCATCCGTTCAAAACGTGAAAGAAGCTTTCTGAGAAACTTCTTTCTGATCTGTGAGTTCATCTCACAGAGTTACAACCTCTGCCTCAAGAAGCAGTTTGCTAACACTCTTTTCGTGGAATCTGCAAAGTGATATTTGGGAGCCTATTGGGGCCCATGGTGATAAGGGAAATATCCTCACATAATAACTAAAGAGAAGCTTTCTGAGAAACTGCATTGCCATGTGTGAATGCAACTCACAGTGTTACGCCAGTGTTTTTGGAGCCGTTTCTTAGGACTGTTTCCGTGGATTCCGAGAAGTGATATTTCAGATAGCTTTGAAGAATAGAAGGAGAAAGGAAATATCCTTCAAGAGAAAGAGGAACCAAACTTTCTGAGAAACTGCTTTGTGATATGTGAATTCATTTCACAGTGTTCTATCACCCTTTCTCGGAGGAGTTTCCTAGCACTTTTGAGGAATCTCAGATGTGATGTCTTGGATATCATTAAATCGCATGCTGAATAAGGAACTATCCTCAGAGAAACCTGCAGAGAAGCCTTCTCAAAAACTTCTTTGTTGTGGGTGAATTCACCCCACAGATGTCCATCATTGTTTCCACTGAGAAACTTCCTAGCAGAATTTTCGCAGTATCTGCAATAGGACACACGGTGGCGCTCCAAGACCACAAATAACCTCGTCTTACTAAAGAAAGAAGCTTTCTGAGAAACCGCTTTGTGATGTGTGAATTCAACTCACTAAGTTGCAGCTGTATTTCGTGGGGCCGTGGCCTAGCCCTATTTGTGTGGAATCTGAGAACAGATATTCCCGATCCCTTTGAAAACAATGGGGCCAATGGAAACATCTTCCAATAAAAATGAGAAAGAAGCTTTCTGAGAAACTTCTTTCTGATCTGTGAGTTCATCTCACAGAGTTACAACCTCTGCCTCAAGAAGCAGTTTGCTAACACTCTTTTCGTGGAATCTGCAAAGTGATATTTGGGAGCCTATAGGGGCCCATGGTGATAAGGGAAATATCCTCACATAATAACTAAAGAGAAGCTTTCTGAGAAACTGCATTGCCATGTGTGAATGCAACTCACAGAGTTACACGTTTCTCTTCTGTGATCTGTTTGTTAGCACAGTTTTCTGGAAATCTGCAATTAGATACTTCATAGCGCAAAGAACATTACAGTGACAAAGGAATATCCACAGAAGAAAACAAGAAAGAAGCTTTCTTAGAAACTTCTTGGTGATGTGTGAATTCATCTCACAGAGTTACACTTATGTTTCGTGGAGCAGTCCATTAACACTGTCTTTGAGGAATCTGAGAAGGGCTTCTTTGGATCACATTGAGGCCTACGCTGATAAAGGAAATTTCATCCGTTCAAAACGTGAAAGAAGCTTTCTGAGAAACTTCTTTCTGATCTGTGAGTTCATCTCACAGAGTTACAACCTCTGCCTCAAGAAGCAGTTTGCTAACACTCTTTTCGTGGAATCTGCAAAGTGATATTTGGGAGCCTATTGGGGCCCATGGTGATAAGGGAAATATCCTCACATAATAACTAAAGAGAAGCTTTCTGAGAAACTGCATTGCCATGTGTGAATGCAACTCACAGAGTTACACGTTTCTCTTCTGTGATCTGTTTGTTAGCACAGTTTTCTGGAAATCTGCAATTAGATACTTCATAGCGCAAAGAACATTACAGTGACAAAGGAATATCCACAGAAGAAAACAAGAAAGAAGCTTTCTTAGAAACTTCTTGGTGATGTGTGAATTCATCTCACAGAGTTACACTTATGTTTCGTGGAGCAGTCCATTAACACTGTCTTTGAGGAATCTGAGAAGGGCTTCTTTGGATCACATTGAGGCCTACGCTGATAAAGGAAATTTCATCCGTTCAAAACGTGAAAGAAGCTTTCTGAGAAACTTCTTTCTGATCTGTGAGTTCATCTCACAGAGTTACAACCTCTGCCTCAAGAAGCAGTTTGCTAACACTCTTTTCGTGGAATCTGCAAAGTGATATTTGGGAGCCTATTGGGGCCCATGGTGATAAGGGAAATATCCTCACATAATAACTAAAGAGAAGCTTTCTGAGAAACTGCATTGCCATGTGTGAATGCAACTCACAGAGTTACACGTTTCTCTTCTGTGATCTGTTTGTTAGCACAGTTTTCTGGAAATCTGCAATTAGATACTTCATAGCGCAAAGAACATTACAGTGACAAAGGAATATCCACAGAAGAAAACAAGAAAGAAGCTTTCTTAGAAACTTCTTGGTGATGTGTGAATTCATCTCACAGAGTTACACTTATGTTTCGTGGAGCAGTCCATTAACACTGTCTTTGAGGAATCTGAGAAGGGCTTCTTTGGATCACATTGAGGCCTACGCTGATAAAGGAAATTTCATCCGTTCAAAACGTGAAAGAAGCTTTCTGAGAAACTTCTTTCTGATCTGTGAGTTCATCTCACAGAGTTACAACCTCTGCCTCAAGAAGCAGTTTGCTAACACTCTTTTCGTGGAATCTGCAAAGTGATATTTGGGAGCCTATTGGGGCCCATGGTGATAAGGGAAATATCCTCACATAATAACTAAAGAGAAGCTTTCTGAGAAACTGCATTGCCATGTGTGAATGCAACTCACAGAGTTACACGTTTCTCTTCTGTGATCTGTTTGTTAGCACAGTTTTCTGGAAATCTGCAATTAGATACTTCATAGCGCAAAGAACATTACAGTGACAAAGGAATATCCACAGAAGAAAACAAGAAAGAAGCTTTCTTAGAAACTTCTTGGTGATGTGTGAATTCATCTCACAGAGTTACACTTATGTTTCGTGGAGCAGTCCATTAACACTGTCTTTGAGGAATCTGAGAAGGGCTTCTTTGGATCACATTGAGGCCTACGCTGATAAAGGAAATTTCATCCGTTCAAAACGTGAAAGAAGCTTTCTGAGAAACTTCTTTCTGATCTGTGAGTTCATCTCACAGAGTTACAACCTCTGCCTCAAGAAGCAGTTTGCTAACACTCTTTTCGTGGAATCTGCAAAGTGATATTTGGGAGCCTATTGGGGCCCATGGTGATAAGGGAAATATCCTCACATAATAACTAAAGAGAAGCTTTCTGAGAAACTGCATTGCCATGTGTGAATGCAACTCACAGAGTTACACGTTTCTCTTCTGTGATCTGTTTGTTAGCACAGTTTTCTGGAAATCTGCAATTAGATACTTCATAGCGCAAAGAACATTACAGTGACAAAGGAATATCCACAGAAGAAAACAAGAAAGAAGCTTTCTTAGAAACTTCTTGGTGATGTGTGAATTCATCTCACAGAGTTACACTTATGTTTCGTGGAGCAGTCCATTAACACTGTCTTTGAGGAATCTGAGAAGGGCTTCTTTGGATCACATTGAGGCCTACGCTGATAAAGGAAATTTCATCCGTTCAAAACGTGAAAGAAGCTTTCTGAGAAACTTCTTTCTGATCTGTGAGTTCATCTCACAGAGTTACAACCTCTGCCTCAAGAAGCAGTTTGCTAACACTCTTTTCGTGGAATCTGCAAAGTGATATTTGGGAGCCTATTGGGGCCCATGGTGATAAGGGAAATATCCTCACATAATAACTAAAGAGAAGCTTTCTGAGAAACTGCATTGCCATGTGTGAATGCAACTCACAGAGTTACACGTTTCTCTTCTGTGATCTGTTTGTTAGCACAGTTTTCTGGAAATCTGCAATTAGATACTTCATAGCGCAAAGAACATTACAGTGACAAAGGAATATCCACAGATGAAAACAAGAAAGAAGCTTTCTTAGAAACTTCTTGGTGATGTGTGAATTCATCTCACAGAGTTACACTTATGTTTCGTGGAGCAGTCCATTAACACTGTCTTTGAGGAATCTGAGAAGGGCTTCTTTGGATCACATTGAGGCCTACGCTGATAAAGGAAATTTCATCCGTTCAAAACGTGAAAGAAGCTTTCTGAGAAACTTCTTTCTGATCTGTGAGTTCATCTCACAGAGTTACAACCTCTGCCTCAAGAAGCAGTTTGCTAACACTCTTTTCGTGGAATCTGCAAAGTGATATTTGGGAGCCTATTGGGGCCCATGGTGATAAGGGAAATATCCTCACATAATAACTAAAGAGAAGCTTTCTGAGAAACTGCATTGCCATGTGTGAATGCAACTCACAGAGTTACACGTTTCTCTTCTGTGATCTGTTTGTTAGCACAGTTTTCTGGAAATCTGCAATTAGATACTTCATAGCGCAAAGAACATTACAGTGACAAAGGAATATCCACAGAAGAAAACAAGAAAGAAGCTTTCTTAGAAACTTCTTGGTGATGTGTGAATTCATCTCACAGAGTTACACTTATGTTTCGTGGAGCAGTCCATTAACACTGTCTTTGAGGAATCTGAGAAGGGCTTCTTTGGATCACATTGAGGCCTACGCTGATAAAGGAAATTTCATCCGTTCAAAACGTGAAAGAAGCTTTCTGAGAAACTTCTTTCTGATCTGTGAGTTCATCTCACAGAGTTACAACCTCTGCCTCAAGAAGCAGTTTGCTAACACTCTTTTCGTGGAATCTGCAAAGTGATATTTGGGAGCCTATTGGGGCCCATGGTGATAAGGGAAATATCCTCACATAATAACTAAAGAGAAGCTTTCTGAGAAACTGCATTGCCATGTGTGAATGCAACTCACAGAGTTACACGTTTCTCTTCTGTGATCTGTTTGTTAGCACAGTTTTCTGGAAATCTGCAATTAGATACTTCATAGCGCAAAGAACATTACAGTGACAAAGGAATATCCACAGAAGAAAACAAGAAAGAAGCTTTCTTAGAAACTTCTTGGTGATGTGTGAATTCATCTCACAGAGTTACACTTATGTTTCGTGGAGCAGTCCATTAACACTGTCTTTGAGGAATCTGAGAAGGGCTTCTTTGGATCACATTGAGGCCTACGCTGATAAAGGAAATTTCATCCGTTCAAAACGTGAAAGAAGCTTTCTGAGAAACTTCTTTCTGATCTGTGAGTTCATCTCACAGAGTTACAACCTCTGCCTCAAGAAGCAGTTTGCTAACACTCTTTTCGTGGAATCTGCAAAGTGATATTTGGGAGCCTATTGGGGCCCATGGTGATAAGGGAAATATCCTCACATAATAACTAAAGAGAAGCTTTCTGAGAAACTGCATTGCCATGTGTGAATGCAACTCACAGAGTTACACGTTTCTCTTCTGTGATCTGTTTGTTAGCACAGTTTTCTGGAAATCTGCAATTAGATACTTCATAGCGCAATGAACATTACAGTGACAAAGGAATATCCACAGAAGAAAACAAGAAAGAAGCTTTCTTAGAAACTTCTTGGTGATGTGTGAATTCATCTCACAGAGTTACACTTATGTTTCGTGGAGCAGTCCATTAACACTGTCTTTGAGGAATCTGAGAAGGGCTTCTTTGGATCACATTGAGGCCTACGCTGATAAAGGAAATTTCATCCGTTCAAAACGTGAAAGAAGCTTTCTGAGAAACTTCTTTCTGATCTGTGAGTTCATCTCACAGAGTTACAACCTCTGCCTCAAGAAGCAGTTTGCTAACACTCTTTTCGTGGAATCTGCAAAGTGATATTTGGGAGCCTATTGGGGCCCATGGTGATAAGGGAAATATCCTCACATAATAACTAAAGAGAAGCTTTCTGAGAAACTGCATTGCCATGTGTGAATGCAACTCACAGAGTTACACGTTTCTCTTCTGTGATCTGTTTGTTAGCACAGTTTTCTGGAAATCTGCAATTAGATACTTCATAGCGCAATGAACATTACAGTGACAAAGGAATATCCACAGATGAAAACAAGAAAGAAGCTTTCTTAGAAACTTCTTGGTGATGTGTGAATTCATCTCACAGAGTTACACTTATGTTTCGTGGAGCAGTCCATTAACACTGTCTTTGAGGAATCTGAGAAGGGCTTCTTTGGATCACATTGAGGCCTACGCTGATAAAGGAAATTTCATCCGTTCAAAACGTGAAAGAAGCTTTCTGAGAAACTTCTTTCTGATCTGTGAGTTCATCTCACAGAGTTACAACCTCTGCCTCAAGAAGCAGTTTGCTAACACTCTTTTCGTGGAATCTGCAAAGTGATATTTGGGAGCCTATTGGGGCCCATGGTGATAAGGGAAATATCCTCACATAATAACTAAAGAGAAGCTTTCTGAGAAACTGCATTGCCATGTGTGAATGCAACTCACAGAGTTACACGTTTCTCTTCTGTGATCTGTTTGTTAGCACAGTTTTCTGGAAATCTGCAATTAGATACTTCATAGCGCAAAGAACATTACAGTGACAAAGGAATATCCACAGAATGAAAACAAGAAAGAAGCTTTCTTAGAAACTTCTTGGTGATGTGTGAATTCATCTCACAGAGTTACACTTATGTTTCGTGGAGCAGTCCATTAACACTGTCTTTGAGGAATCTGAGAAGGGCTTCTTTGGATCACATTGAGGCCTACGCTGATAAAGGAAATTTCATCCGTTCAAAACGTGAAAGAAGCTTTCTGAGAAACTTCTTTCTGATCTGTGAGTTCATCTCACAGAGTTACAACCTCTGCCTCAAGAAGCAGTTTGCTAACACTCTTTTCGTGGAATCTGCAAAGTGATATTTGGGAGCCTATTGGGGCCCATGGTGATAAGGGAAATATCCTCACATAATAACTAAAGAGAAGCTTTCTGAGAAACTGCATTGCCATGTGTGAATGCAACTCACAGAGTTACACGTTTCTCTTCTGTGATCTGTTTGTTAGCACAGTTTTCTGGAAATCTGCAATTAGATACTTCATAGCGCAATGAACATTACAGTGACAAAGGAATATCCACAGATGAAAACAAGAAAGAAGCTTTCTTAGAAACTTCTTGGTGATGTGTGAATTCATCTCACAGAGTTACACTTATGTTTCGTGGAGCAGTCCATTAACACTGTCTTTGAGGAATCTGAGAAGGGCTTCTTTGGATCACATTGAGGCCTACGCTGATAAAGGAAATTTCATCCGTTCAAAACGTGAAAGAAGCTTTCTGAGAAACTTCTTTCTGATCTGTGAGTTCATCTCACAGAGTTACAACCTCTGCCTCAAGAAGCAGTTTGCTAACACTCTTTTCGTGGAATCTGCAAAGTGATATTTGGGAGCCTATTGGGGCCCATGGTGATAAGGGAAATATCCTCACATAATAACTAAAGAGAAGCTTTCTGAGAAACTGCATTGCCATGTGTGAATGCAACTCACAGAGTTACACGTTTCTCTTCTGTGATCTGTTTGTTAGCACAGTTTTCTGGAAATCTGCAATTAGATACTTCATAGCGCAATGAACATTACAGTGACAAAGGAAATATCCACAGATGAAAACAAGAAAGAAGCTTTCTTAGAAACTTCTTGGTGATGTGTGAATTCATCTCACAGAGTTACACTTATGTTTCGTGGAGCAGTCCATTAACACTGTCTTTGAGGAATCTGAGAAGGGCTTCTTTGGATCACATTGAGGCCTACGCTGATAAAGGAAATTTCATCCGTTCAAAACGTGAAAGAAGCTTTCTGAGAAACTTCTTTCTGATCTGTGAGTTCATCTCACAGAGTTACAACCTCTGCCTCAAGAAGCAGTTTGCTAACACTCTTTTCGTGGAATCTGCAAAGTGATATTTGGGAGCCTATTGGGGCCCATGGTGATAAGGAAATATCCTCACATAATAACTAAAGAGAAGCTTTCTGAGAAACTGCATTGCCATGTGTGAATGCAACTCACAGTGTTACGCCAGTGTTTTTTGGAGCCGTTTCTTATGAATGTTTAGCGGGATTACGAGAAGTGATATTTCAGATAGCTTTGAAGAATGAAGGAGAAAGGAAATATCCTTCAAGGAAAGGGAACCAACTTTATGAGAAACTGTTTGTGATCTGTGAATTCATTTCACAGTGTTCTATCACCCTTTCTCGGAGGAGTTTTCCTAGCACTATTTTGAAGGATCTCAGATGTGGATGTCTGGATATCATTAAATCGCATGATGAATAAGGAAACTATCCTCAGAGAAAACCTGCAGAGAGCCTTGCCTCAAAAACTCTTTGTTGTGGGTGATTCACCCACAGATGGTCCATCATGTTTCCACTGAGAAACTTCCTAGCAGATTTTCGCAGTATCTGCAATAGGACCACGGGGGTGGCGCTCCAAGACACAAATAACCCGTCTTACAAATAAAGAAGCTTCTGAGAAACCGCTTTGTGATGTGTGAATTCACCACTAGTATGCAGCTTTATTTCGTGGGCGTGGCCTAGCCCTATTTGTGTGGAATCTGAGAACAGATATTCCCGATCCCTTTGAAAACAATGGGGCCAATGGAAACATCTTCCAATAAAAATGAGAAAGAAGCTTTCTGAGAAACTTCTTTCTGATCTGTGAGTTCATCTCACAGAGTTACAACCTCTGCCTCAAGAAGCAGTTTGCTAACACTCTTTTCGTGGAATCTGCAAAGTGATATTTGGGAGCCTATTGGGGCCCATGGTGATAAGGGAAATATCCTCACATAATAACTAAAGAGAAGCTTTCTGAGAAACTGCATTGCCATGTGTGAATGCAACTCACAGAGTTACACGTTTCTCTTCTGTGATCTGTTTGTTAGCACAGTTTTCTGGAAATCTGCAATTAGATACTTCATAGCGCAAAGAACATTACAGTGACAAAGGAATATCCACAGAAGAAAACAAGAAAGAAGCTTTCTTAGAAACTTCTTGGTGATGTGTGAATTCATCTCACAGAGTTACACTTATGTTTCGTGGAGCAGTCCATTAACACTGTCTTTGAGGAATCTGAGAAGGGCTTCTTTGGATCACATTGAGGCCTACGCTGATAAAGGAAATTTCATCCGTTCAAAACGTGAAAGAAGCTTTCTGAGAAACTTCTTTCTGATCTGTGAGTTCATCTCACAGAGTTACAACCTCTGCCTCAAGAAGCAGTTTGCTAACACTCTTTTCGTGGAATCTGCAAAGTGATATTTGGGAGCCTATTGGGGCCCATGGTGATAAGGGAAATATCCTCACATAATAACTAAAGAGAAGCTTTCTGAGAAACTGCATTGCCATGTGTGAATGCAACTCACAGAGTTACACGTTTCTCTTCTGTGATCTGTTTGTTAGCACAGTTTTCTGGAAATCTGCAATTAGATACTTCATAGCGCAAAGAACATTACAGTGACAAAGGAATATCCACAGAAGAAAACAAGAAAGAAGCTTTCTTAGAAACTTCTTGGTGATGTGTGAATTCATCTCACAGAGTTACACTTATGTTTCGTGGAGCAGTCCATTAACACTGTCTTTGAGGAATCTGAGAAGGGCTTCTTTGGATCACATTGAGGCCTACGCTGATAAAGGAAATTTCATCCGTTCAAAACGTGAAAGAAGCTTTCTGAGAAACTTCTTTCTGATCTGTGAGTTCATCTCACAGAGTTACAACCTCTGCCTCAAGAAGCAGTTTGCTAACACTCTTTTCGTGGAATCTGCAAAGTGATATTTGGGAGCCTATTGGGGCCCATGGTGATAAGGGAAATATCCTCACATAATAACTAAAGAGAAGCTTTCTGAGAAACTGCATTGCCATGTGTGAATGCAACTCACAGAGTTACACGTTTCTCTTCTGTGATCTGTTTGTTAGCACAGTTTTCTGGAAATCTGCAATTAGATACTTCATAGCGCAATGAACATTACAGTGACAAAGGAAATATCCACAGATGAAAACAAGAAAGAAGCTTTCTTAGAAACTTCTTGGTGATGTGTGAATTCATCTCACAGAGTTACACTTATGTTTCGTGGAGCAGTCCATTAACACTGTCTTTGAGGAATCTGAGAAGGGCTTCTTTGGATCACATTGAGGCCTACGCTGATAAAGGAAATTTCATCCGTTCAAAACGTGAAAGAAGCTTTCTGAGAAACTTCTTTCTGATCTGTGAGTTCATCTCACAGAGTTACAACCTCTGCCTCAAGAAGCAGTTTGCTAACACTCTTTTCGTGGAATCTGCAAAGTGATATTTGGGAGCCTATTGGGGCCCATGGTGATAAGGGAAATATCCTCACATAATAACTAAAGAGAAGCTTTCTGAGAAACTGCATTGCCATGTGTGAATGCAACTCACAGAGTTACACGTTTCTCTTCTGTGATCTGTTTGTTAGCACAGTTTTCTGGAAATCTGCAATTAGATACTTCATAGCGCAATGAACATTACAGTGACAAAGGAATATCCACAGATGAAAACAAGAAAGAAGCTTTCTTAGAAACTTCTTGGTGATGTGTGAATTCATCTCACAGAGTTACACTTATGTTTCGTGGAGCAGTCCATTAACACTGTCTTTGAGGAATCTGAGAAGGGCTTCTTTGGATCACATTGAGGCCTACGCTGATAAAGGAAATTTCATCCGTTCAAAACGTGAAAGAAGCTTTCTGAGAAACTTCTTTCTGATCTGTGAGTTCATCTCACAGAGTTACAACCTCTGCCTCAAGAAGCAGTTTGCTAACACTCTTTTCGTGGAATCTGCAAAGTGATATTTGGGAGCCTATTGGGGCCCATGGTGATAAGGGAAATATCCTCACATAATAACTAAAGAGAAGCTTTCTGAGAAACTGCATTGCCATGTGTGAATGCAACTCACAGAGTTACACGTTTCTCTTCTGTGATCTGTTTGTTAGCACAGTTTTCTGGAAATCTGCAATTAGATACTTCATAGCGCAAAGAACATTACAGTGACAAAGGAATATCCACAGATGAAAACAAGAAAGAAGCTTTCTTAGAAACTTCTTGGTGATGTGTGAATTCATCTCACAGAGTTACACTTATGTTTCGTGGAGCAGTCCATTAACACTGTCTTTGAGGAATCTGAGAAGGGCTTCTTTGGATCACATTGAGGCCTACGCTGATAAAGGAAATTTCATCCGTTCAAAACGTGAAAGAAGCTTTCTGAGAAACTTCTTTCTGATCTGTGAGTTCATCTCACAGAGTTACAACCTCTGCCTCAAGAAGCAGTTTGCTAACACTCTTTTCGTGGAATCTGCAAAGTGATATTTGGGAGCCTATTGGGGCCCATGGTGATAAGGGAAATATCCTCACATAATAACTAAAGAGAAGCTTTCTGAGAAACTGCATTGCCATGTGTGAATGCAACTCACAGAGTTACACGTTTCTCTTCTGTGATCTGTTTGTTAGCACAGTTTTCTGGAAATCTGCAATTAGATACTTCATAGCGCAAAGAACATTACAGTGACAAAGGAATATCCACAGATGAAAACAAGAAAGAAGCTTTCTTAGAAACTTCTTGGTGATGTGTGAATTCATCTCACAGAGTTACACTTATGTTTCGTGGAGCAGTCCATTAACACTGTCTTTGAGGAATCTGAGAAGGGCTTCTTTGGATCACATTGAGGCCTACGCTGATAAAGGAAATTTCATCCGTTCAAAACGTGAAAGAAGCTTTCTGAGAAACTTCTTTCTGATCTGTGAGTTCATCTCACAGAGTTACAACCTCTGCCTCAAGAAGCAGTTTGCTAACACTCTTTTCGTGGAATCTGCAAAGTGATATTTGGGAGCCTATTGGGGCCCATGGTGATAAGGGAAATATCCTCACATAATAACTAAAGAGAAGCTTTCTGAGAAACTGCATTGCCATGTGTGAATGCAACTCACAGAGTTACACGTTTCTCTTCTGTGATCTGTTTGTTAGCACAGTTTTCTGGAAATCTGCAATTAGATACTTCATAGCGCAAATGAACATTACAGTGACAAAGGAATATCCACAGAATGAAAACAAGAAAGAAGCTTTCTTAGAAACTTCTTGGTGATGTGTGAATTCATCTCACAGAGTTACACTTATGTTTCGTGGAGCAGTCCATTAACACTGTCTTTGAGGAATCTGAGAAGGGCTTCTTTGGATCACATTGAGGCCTACGCTGATAAAGGAAATTTCATCCGTTCAAAACGTGAAAGAAGCTTTCTGAGAAACTTCTTTCTGATCTGTGAGTTCATCTCACAGAGTTACAACCTCTGCCTCAAGAAGCAGTTTGCTAACACTCTTTTCGTGGAATCTGCAAAGTGATATTTGGGAGCCTATTGGGGCCCATGGTGATAAGGGAAATATCCTCACATAATAACTAAAGAGAAGCTTTCTGAGAAACTGCATTGCCATGTGTGAATGCAACTCACAGAGTTACACGTTTCTCTTCTGTGATCTGTTTGTTAGCACAGTTTTCTGGAAATCTGCAATTAGATACTTCATAGCGCAATGAACATTACAGTGACAAAGGAATATCCACAGATGAAAACAAGAAAGAAGCTTTCTTAGAAACTTCTTGGTGATGTGTGAATTCATCTCACAGAGTTACACTTATGTTTCGTGGAGCAGTCCATTAACACTGTCTTTGAGGAATCTGAGAAGGGCTTCTTTGGATCACATTGAGGCCTACGCTGATAAAGGAAATTTCATCCGTTCAAAACGTGAAAGAAGCTTTCTGAGAAACTTCTTTCTGATCTGTGAGTTCATCTCACAGAGTTACAACCTCTGCCTCAAGAAGCAGTTTGCTAACACTCTTTTCGTGGAATCTGCAAAGTGATATTTGGGAGCCTATTGGGGCCCATGGTGATAAGGGAAATATCCTCACATAATAACTAAAGAGAAGCTTTCTGAGAAACTGCATTGCCATGTGTGAATGCAACTCACAGAGTTACACGTTTCTCTTCTGTGATCTGTTTGTTAGCACAGTTTTCTGGAAATCTGCAATTAGATACTTCATAGCGCAATGAACATTACAGTGACAAAGGAATATCCACAGATGAAAACAAGAAAGAAGCTTTCTTAGAAACTTCTTGGTGATGTGTGAATTCATCTCACAGAGTTACACTTATGTTTCGTGGAGCAGTCCATTAACACTGTCTTTGAGGAATCTGAGAAGGGCTTCTTTGGATCACATTGAGGCCTACGCTGATAAAGGAAATTTCATCCGTTCAAAACGTGAAAGAAGCTTTCTGAGAAACTTCTTTCTGATCTGTGAGTTCATCTCACAGAGTTACAACCTCTGCCTCAAGAAGCAGTTTGCTAACACTCTTTTCGTGGAATCTGCAAAGTGATATTTGGGAGCCTATTGGGGCCCATGGTGATAAGGGAAATATCCTCACATAATAACTAAAGAGAAGCTTTCTGAGAAACTGCATTGCCATGTGTGAATGCAACTCACAGAGTTACACGTTTCTCTTCTGTGATCTGTTTGTTAGCACAGTTTTCTGGAAATCTGCAATTAGATACTTCATAGCGCAATGAACATTACAGTGACAAAGGAATATCCACAGATGAAAACAAGAAAGAAGCTTTCTTAGAAACTTCTTGGTGATGTGTGAATTCATCTCACAGAGTTACACTTATGTTTCGTGGAGCAGTCCATTAACACTGTCTTTGAGGAATCTGAGAAGGGCTTCTTTGGATCACATTGAGGCCTACGCTGATAAAGGAAATTTCATCCGTTCAAAACGTGAAAGAAGCTTTCTGAGAAACTTCTTTCTGATCTGTGAGTTCATCTCACAGAGTTACAACCTCTGCCTCAAGAAGCAGTTTGCTAACACTCTTTTCGTGGAATCTGCAAAGTGATATTTGGGAGCCTATTGGGGCCCATGGTGATAAGGGAAATATCCTCACATAATAACTAAAGAGAAGCTTTCTGAGAAACTGCATTGCCATGTGTGAATGCAACTCACAGAGTTACACGTTTCTCTTCTGTGATCTGTTTGTTAGCACAGTTTTCTGGAAATCTGCAATTAGATACTTCATAGCGCAAAGAACATTACAGTGACAAAGGAATATCCACAGAAGAAAACAAGAAAGAAGCTTTCTTAGAAACTTCTTGGTGATGTGTGAATTCATCTCACAGAGTTACACTTATGTTTCGTGGAGCAGTCCATTAACACTGTCTTTGAGGAATCTGAGAAGGGCTTCTTTGGATCACATTGAGGCCTACGCTGATAAAGGAAATTTCATCCGTTCAAAACGTGAAAGAAGCTTTCTGAGAAACTTCTTTCTGATCTGTGAGTTCATCTCACAGAGTTACAACCTCTGCCTCAAGAAGCAGTTTGCTAACACTCTTTTCGTGGAATCTGCAAAGTGATATTTGGGAGCCTATTGGGGCCCATGGTGATAAGGGAAATATCCTCACATAATAACTAAAGAGAAGCTTTCTGAGAAACTGCATTGCCATGTGTGAATGCAACTCACAGAGTTACACGTTTCTCTTCTGTGATCTGTTTGTTAGCACAGTTTTCTGGAAATCTGCAATTAGATACTTCATAGCGCAAATGAACATTACAGTGACAAAGGAATATCCACAGAATGAAAACAAGAAAGAAGCTTTCTTAGAAACTTCTTGGTGATGTGTGAATTCATCTCACAGAGTTACACTTATGTTTCGTGGAGCAGTCCATTAACACTGTCTTTGAGGAATCTGAGAAGGGCTTCTTTGGATCACATTGAGGCCTACGCTGATAAAGGAAATTTCATCCGTTCAAAACGTGAAAGAAGCTTTCTGAGAAACTTCTTTCTGATCTGTGAGTTCATCTCACAGAGTTACAACCTCTGCCTCAAGAAGCAGTTTGCTAACACTCTTTTCGTGGAATCTGCAAAGTGATATTTGGGAGCCTATTGGGGCCCATGGTGATAAGGGAAATATCCTCACATAATAACTAAAGAGAAGCTTTCTGAGAAACTGCATTGCCATGTGTGAATGCAACTCACAGAGTTACACGTTTCTCTTCTGTGATCTGTTTGTTAGCACAGTTTTCTGGAAATCTGCAATTAGATACTTCATAGCGCAAAGAACATTACAGTGACAAAGGAATATCCACAGAAGAAAACAAGAAAGAAGCTTTCTTAGAAACTTCTTGGTGATGTGTGAATTCATCTCACAGAGTTACACTTATGTTTCGTGGAGCAGTCCATTAACACTGTCTTTGAGGAATCTGAGAAGGGCTTCTTTGGATCACATTGAGGCCTACGCTGATAAAGGAAATTTCATCCGTTCAAAACGTGAAAGAAGCTTTCTGAGAAACTTCTTTCTGATCTGTGAGTTCATCTCACAGAGTTACAACCTCTGCCTCAAGAAGCAGTTTGCTAACACTCTTTTCGTGGAATCTGCAAAGTGATATTTGGGAGCCTATTGGGGCCCATGGTGATAAGGGAAATATCCTCACATAATAACTAAAGAGAAGCTTTCTGAGAAACTGCATTGCCATGTGTGAATGCAACTCACAGAGTTACACGTTTCTCTTCTGTGATCTGTTTGTTAGCACAGTTTTCTGGAAATCTGCAATTAGATACTTCATAGCGCAATGAACATTACAGTGACAAAGGAATATCCACAGATGAAAACAAGAAAGAAGCTTTCTTAGAAACTTCTTGGTGATGTGTGAATTCATCTCACAGAGTTACACTTATGTTTCGTGGAGCAGTCCATTAACACTGTCTTTGAGGAATCTGAGAAGGGCTTCTTTGGATCACATTGAGGCCTACGCTGATAAAGGAAATTTCATCCGTTCAAAACGTGAAAGAAGCTTTCTGAGAAACTTCTTTCTGATCTGTGAGTTCATCTCACAGAGTTACAACCTCTGCCTCAAGAAGCAGTTTGCTAACACTCTTTTCGTGGAATCTGCAAAGTGATATTTGGGAGCCTATTGGGGCCCATGGTGATAAGGGAAATATCCTCACATAATAACTAAAGAGAAGCTTTCTGAGAAACTGCATTGCCATGTGTGAATGCAACTCACAGAGTTACACGTTTCTCTTCTGTGATCTGTTTGTTAGCACAGTTTTCTGGAAATCTGCAATTAGATACTTCATAGCGCAATGAACATTACAGTGACAAAGGAAATATCCACAGATGAAAACAAGAAAGAAGCTTTCTTAGAAACTTCTTGGTGATGTGTGAATTCATCTCACAGAGTTACACTTATGTTTCGTGGAGCAGTCCATTAACACTGTCTTTGAGGAATCTGAGAAGGGCTTCTTTGGATCACATTGAGGCCTACGCTGATAAAGGAAATTTCATCCGTTCAAAACGTGAAAGAAGCTTTCTGAGAAACTTCTTTCTGATCTGTGAGTTCATCTCACAGAGTTACAACCTCTGCCTCAAGAAGCAGTTTGCTAACACTCTTTTCGTGGAATCTGCAAAGTGATATTTGGGAGCCTATTGGGGCCCATGGTGATAAGGGAAATATCCTCACATAATAACTAAAGAGAAGCTTTCTGAGAAACTGCATTGCCATGTGTGAATGCAACTCACAGAGTTACACGTTTCTCTTCTGTGATCTGTTTGTTAGCACAGTTTTCTGGAAATCTGCAATTAGATACTTCATAGCGCAATGAACATTACAGTGACAAAGGAAATATCCACAGATGAAAACAAGAAAGAAGCTTTCTTAGAAACTTCTTGGTGATGTGTGAATTCATCTCACAGAGTTACACTTATGTTTCGTGGAGCAGTCCATTAACACTGTCTTTGAGGAATCTGAGAAGGGCTTCTTTGGATCACATTGAGGCCTACGCTGATAAAGGAAATTTCATCCGTTCAAAACGTGAAAGAAGCTTTCTGAGAAACTTCTTTCTGATCTGTGAGTTCATCTCACAGAGTTACAACCTCTGCCTCAAGAAGCAGTTTGCTAACACTCTTTTCGTGGAATCTGCAAAGTGATATTTGGGAGCCTATTGGGGCCCATGGTGATAAGGGAAATATCCTCACATAATAACTAAAGAGAAGCTTTCTGAGAAACTGCATTGCCATGTGTGAATGCAACTCACAGAGTTACACGTTTCTCTTCTGTGATCTGTTTGTTAGCACAGTTTTCTGGAAATCTGCAATTAGATACTTCATAGCGCAAAGAACATTACAGTGACAAAGGAATATCCACAGAAGAAAACAAGAAAGAAGCTTTCTTAGAAACTTCTTGGTGATGTGTGAATTCATCTCACAGAGTTACACTTATGTTTCGTGGAGCAGTCCATTAACACTGTCTTTGAGGAATCTGAGAAGGGCTTCTTTGGATCACATTGAGGCCTACGCTGATAAAGGAAATTTCATCCGTTCAAACGTGAAAGAAGCTTTCTGAGAAACTTCTTTCTGATCTGTGAGTTCATCTCACAGAGTTACAACCTCTGCCTCAAGAAGCAGTTTGCTAACACTCTTTTCGTGGAATCTGCAAAGTGATATTTGGGAGCCTATTGGGGCCCATGGTGATAAGGGAAATATCCTCACATAATAACTAAAGAGAAGCTTTCTGAGAAACTGCATTGCCATGTGTGAATGCAACTCACAGAGTTACACGTTTCTCTTCTGTGATCTGTTTGTTAGCACAGTTTTCTGGAAATCTGCAATTAGATACTTCATAGCGCAAATGAACATTACAGTGACAAAGGAAATATCCACAGATGAAAACAAGAAAGAAGCTTTCTTAGAAACTTCTTGGTGATGTGTGAATTCATCTCACAGAGTTACACTTATGTTTCGTGGAGCAGTCCATTAACACTGTCTTTGAGGAATCTGAGAAGGGCTTCTTTGGATCACATTGAGGCCTACGCTGATAAAGGAAATTTCATCCGTTCAAAACGTGAAAGAAGCTTTCTGAGAAACTTCTTTCTGATCTGTGAGTTCATCTCACAGAGTTACAACCTCTGCCTCAAGAAGCAGTTTGCTAACACTCTTTTCGTGGAATCTGCAAAGTGATATTTGGGAGCCTATTGGGGCCCATGGTGATAAGGGAAATATCCTCACATAATAACTAAAGAGAAGCTTTCTGAGAAACTGCATTGCCATGTGTGAATGCAACTCACAGAGTTACACGTTTCTCTTCTGTGATCTGTTTGTTAGCACAGTTTTCTGGAAATCTGCAATTAGATACTTCATAGCGCAAAGAACATTACAGTGACAAAGGAATATCCACAGATGAAAACAAGAAAGAAGCTTTCTTAGAAACTTCTTGGTGATGTGTGAATTCATCTCACAGAGTTACACTTATGTTTCGTGGAGCAGTCCATTAACACTGTCTTTGAGGAATCTGAGAAGGGCTTCTTTGGATCACATTGAGGCCTACGCTGATAAAGGAAATTTCATCCGTTCAAAACGTGAAAGAAGCTTTCTGAGAAACTTCTTTCTGATCTGTGAGTTCATCTCACAGAGTTACAACCTCTGCCTCAAGAAGCAGTTTGCTAACACTCTTTTCGTGGAATCTGCAAAGTGATATTTGGGAGCCTATTGGGGCCCATGGTGATAAGGGAAATATCCTCACATAATAACTAAAGAGAAGCTTTCTGAGAAACTGCATTGCCATGTGTGAATGCAACTCACAGAGTTACACGTTTCTCTTCTGTGATCTGTTTGTTAGCACAGTTTTCTGGAAATCTGCAATTAGATACTTCATAGCGCAATGAACATTACAGTGACAAAGGAATATCCACAGAATGAAAACAAGAAAGAAGCTTTCTTAGAAACTTCTTGGTGATGTGTGAATTCATCTCACAGAGTTACACTTATGTTTCGTGGAGCAGTCCATTAACACTGTCTTTGAGGAATCTGAGAAGGGCTTCTTTGGATCACATTGAGGCCTACGCTGATAAAGGAAATTTCATCCGTTCAAAACGTGAAAGAAGCTTTCTGAGAAACTTCTTTCTGATCTGTGAGTTCATCTCACAGAGTTACAACCTCTGCCTCAAGAAGCAGTTTGCTAACACTCTTTTCGTGGAATCTGCAAAGTGATATTTGGGAGCCTATTGGGGCCCATGGTGATAAGGGAAATATCCTCACATAATAACTAAAGAGAAGCTTTCTGAGAAACTGCATTGCCATGTGTGAATGCAACTCACAGAGTTACACGTTTCTCTTCTGTGATCTGTTTGTTAGCACAGTTTTCTGGAAATCTGCAATTAGATACTTCATAGCGCAAAGAACATTACAGTGACAAAGGAATATCCACAGATGAAAACAAGAAAGAAGCTTTCTTAGAAACTTCTTGGTGATGTGTGAATTCATCTCACAGAGTTACACTTATGTTTCGTGGAGCAGTCCATTAACACTGTCTTTGAGGAATCTGAGAAGGGCTTCTTTGGATCACATTGAGGCCTACGCTGATAAAGGAAATTTCATCCGTTCAAAACGTGAAAGAAGCTTTCTGAGAAACTTCTTTCTGATCTGTGAGTTCATCTCACAGAGTTACAACCTCTGCCTCAAGAAGCAGTTTGCTAACACTCTTTTCGTGGAATCTGCAAAGTGATATTTGGGAGCCTATTGGGGCCCATGGTGATAAGGGAAATATCCTCACATAATAACTAAAGAGAAGCTTTCTGAGAAACTGCATTGCCATGTGTGAATGCAACTCACAGAGTTACACGTTTCTCTTCTGTGATCTGTTTGTTAGCACAGTTTTCTGGAAATCTGCAATTAGATACTTCATAGCGCAATGAACATTACAGTGACAAAGGAAATATCCACAGATGAAAACAAGAAAGAAGCTTTCTTAGAAACTTCTTGGTGATGTGTGAATTCATCTCACAGAGTTACACTTATGTTTCGTGGAGCAGTCCATTAACACTGTCTTTGAGGAATCTGAGAAGGGCTTCTTTGGATCACATTGAGGCCTACGCTGATAAAGGAAATTTCATCCGTTCAAAACGTGAAAGAAGCTTTCTGAGAAACTTCTTTCTGATCTGTGAGTTCATCTCACAGAGTTACAACCTCTGCCTCAAGAAGCAGTTTGCTAACACTCTTTTCGTGGAATCTGCAAAGTGATATTTGGGAGCCTATTGGGGCCCATGGTGATAAGGGAAATATCCTCACATAATAACTAAAGAGAAGCTTTCTGAGAAACTGCATTGCCATGTGTGAATGCAACTCACAGAGTTACACGTTTCTCTTCTGTGATCTGTTTGTTAGCACAGTTTTCTGGAAATCTGCAATTAGATACTTCATAGCGCAATGAACATTACAGTGACAAAGGAATATCCACAGATGAAAACAAGAAAGAAGCTTTCTTAGAAACTTCTTGGTGATGTGTGAATTCATCTCACAGAGTTACACTTATGTTTCGTGGAGCAGTCCATTAACACTGTCTTTGAGGAATCTGAGAAGGGCTTCTTTGGATCACATTGAGGCCTACGCTGATAAAGGAAATTTCATCCGTTCAAAACGTGAAAGAAGCTTTCTGAGAAACTTCTTTCTGATCTGTGAGTTCATCTCACAGAGTTACAACCTCTGCCTCAAGAAGCAGTTTGCTAACACTCTTTTCGTGGAATCTGCAAAGTGATATTTGGGAGCCTATTGGGGCCCATGGTGATAAGGGAAATATCCTCACATAATAACTAAAGAGAAGCTTTCTGAGAAACTGCATTGCCATGTGTGAATGCAACTCACAGAGTTACACGTTTCTCTTCTGTGATCTGTTTGTTAGCACAGTTTTCTGGAAATCTGCAATTAGATACTTCATAGCGCAAATGAACATTACAGTGACAAAGGAATATCCACAGATGAAAACAAGAAAGAAGCTTTCTTAGAAACTTCTTGGTGATGTGTGAATTCATCTCACAGAGTTACACTTATGTTTCGTGGAGCAGTCCATTAACACTGTCTTTGAGGAATCTGAGAAGGGCTTCTTTGGATCACATTGAGGCCTACGCTGATAAAGGAAATTTCATCCGTTCAAAACGTGAAAGAAGCTTTCTGAGAAACTTCTTTCTGATCTGTGAGTTCATCTCACAGAGTTACAACCTCTGCCTCAAGAAGCAGTTTGCTAACACTCTTTTCGTGGAATCTGCAAAGTGATATTTGGGAGCCTATTGGGGCCCATGGTGATAAGGGAAATATCCTCACATAATAACTAAAGAGAAGCTTTCTGAGAAACTGCATTGCCATGTGTGAATGCAACTCACAGAGTTACACGTTTCTCTTCTGTGATCTGTTTGTTAGCACAGTTTTCTGGAAATCTGCAATTAGATACTTCATAGCGCAATGAACATTACAGTGACAAAGGAATATCCACAGATGAAAACAAGAAAGAAGCTTTCTTAGAAACTTCTTGGTGATGTGTGAATTCATCTCACAGAGTTACACTTATGTTTCGTGGAGCAGTCCATTAACACTGTCTTTGAGGAATCTGAGAAGGGCTTCTTTGGATCACATTGAGGCCTACGCTGATAAAGGAAATTTCATCCGTTCAAAACGTGAAAGAAGCTTTCTGAGAAACTTCTTTCTGATCTGTGAGTTCATCTCACAGAGTTACAACCTCTGCCTCAAGAAGCAGTTTGCTAACACTCTTTTCGTGGAATCTGCAAAGTGATATTTGGGAGCCTATTGGGGCCCATGGTGATAAGGGAAATATCCTCACATAATAACTAAAGAGAAGCTTTCTGAGAAACTGCATTGCCATGTGTGAATGCAACTCACAGAGTTACACGTTTCTCTTCTGTGATCTGTTTGTTAGCACAGTTTTCTGGAAATCTGCAATTAGATACTTCATAGCGCAATGAACATTACAGTGACAAAGGAAATATCCACAGATGAAAACAAGAAAGAAGCTTTCTTAGAAACTTCTTGGTGATGTGTGAATTCATCTCACAGAGTTACACTTATGTTTCGTGGAGCAGTCCATTAACACTGTCTTTGAGGAATCTGAGAAGGGCTTCTTTGGATCACATTGAGGCCTACGCTGATAAAGGAAATTTCATCCGTTCAAAACGTGAAAGAAGCTTTCTGAGAAACTTCTTTCTGATCTGTGAGTTCATCTCACAGAGTTACAACCTCTGCCTCAAGAAGCAGTTTGCTAACACTCTTTTCGTGGAATCTGCAAAGTGATATTTGGGAGCCTATTGGGGCCCATGGTGATAAGGGAAATATCCTCACATAATAACTAAAGAGAAGCTTTCTGAGAAACTGCATTGCCATGTGTGAATGCAACTCACAGAGTTACACGTTTCTCTTCTGTGATCTGTTTGTTAGCACAGTTTTCTGGAAATCTGCAATTAGATACTTCATAGCGCAATGAACATTACAGTGACAAAGGAATATCCACAGAATGAAAACAAGAAAGAAGCTTTCTTAGAAACTTCTTGGTGATGTGTGAATTCATCTCACAGAGTTACACTTATGTTTCGTGGAGCAGTCCATTAACACTGTCTTTGAGGAATCTGAGAAGGGCTTCTTTGGATCACATTGAGGCCTACGCTGATAAAGGAAATTTCATCCGTTCAAACGTGAAAGAAGCTTTCTGAGAAACTTCTTTCTGATCTGTGAGTTCATCTCACAGAGTTACAACCTCTGCCTCAAGAAGCAGTTTGCTAACACTCTTTTCGTGGAATCTGCAAAGTGATATTTGGGAGCCTATTGGGGCCCATGGTGATAAGGGAAATATCCTCACATAATAACTAAAGAGAAGCTTTCTGAGAAACTGCATTGCCATGTGTGAATGCAACTCACAGAGTTACACGTTTCTCTTCTGTGATCTGTTTGTTAGCACAGTTTTCTGGAAATCTGCAATTAGATACTTCATAGCGCAATGAACATTACAGTGACAAAGGAAATATCCACAGATGAAAACAAGAAAGAAGCTTTCTTAGAAACTTCTTGGTGATGTGTGAATTCATCTCACAGAGTTACACTTATGTTTCGTGGAGCAGTCCATTAACACTGTCTTTGAGGAATCTGAGAAGGGCTTCTTTGGATCACATTGAGGCCTACGCTGATAAAGGAAATTTCATCCGTTCAAAACGTGAAAGAAGCTTTCTGAGAAACTTCTTTCTGATCTGTGAGTTCATCTCACAGAGTTACAACCTCTGCCTCAAGAAGCAGTTTGCTAACACTCTTTTCGTGGAATCTGCAAAGTGATATTTGGGAGCCTATTGGGGCCCATGGTGATAAGGGAAATATCCTCACATAATAACTAAAGAGAAGCTTTCTGAGAAACTGCATTGCATGTGTGAATGCAACTCACAGAGTTACACGTTTCTCTTCTGTGATCTGTTTGTTAGCACAGTTTTCTGGAAATCTGCAATTAGATACTTCATAGCGCAATGAACATTACAGTGACAAAGGAAATATCCACAGATGAAAACAAGAAAGAAGCTTTCTTAGAAACTTCTTGGTGATGTGTGAATTCATCTCACAGAGTTACACTTATGTTTCGTGGAGCAGTCCATTAACACTGTCTTTGAGGAATCTGAGAAGGGCTTCTTTGGATCACATTGAGGCCTACGCTGATAAAGGAAATTTCATCCGTTTCAAACGTGAAAGAAGCTTTCTGAGAAACTTCTTTCTGATATGTGAGTTCATCTCACAGAGTTACAACCTCTGCCTCAAGAAGCAGTTTGCTAACACTCTTTTCGTGGAATCTGCAAAGTGATATTTGGGAGCCTATTGGGGCCCATGGTGATAAGGGAAATATCCTCACATAATAACTAAAGAGAAGCTTTCTGAGAAACTGCATTGCCATGTGTGAATGCAACTCACAGAGTTACACGTTTCTCTTCTGTGATCTGTTTGTTAGCACAGTTTTCTGGAAATCTGCAATTAGATACTTCATAGCGCAATGAACATTACAGTGACAAAGGAAATATCCACAGATGAAAACAAGAAAGAAGCTTTCTTAGAAACTTCTTGGTGATGTGTGAATTCATCTCACAGAGTTACACTTATGTTTCGTGGAGCAGTCCATTAACACTGTCTTTGAGGAATCTGAGAAGGGCTTCTTTGGATCACATTGAGGCCTACGCTGATAAAGGAAATTTCATCCGTTCAAAACGTGAAAGAAGCTTTCTGAGAAACTTCTTTCTGATCTGTGAGTTCATCTCACAGAGTTACAACCTCTGCCTCAAGAAGCAGTTTGCTAACACTCTTTTCGTGGAATCTGCAAAGTGATATTTGGGAGCCTATTGGGGCCCATGGTGATAAGGGAAATATCCTCACATAATAACTAAGAGAAGCTTTCTGAGAAACTGCATTGCCATGTGTGAATGCAACTCACAGAGTTACACGTTTCTCTTCTGTGATCTGTTTGTTAGCACAGTTTTCTGGAAATCTGCAATTAGATACTTCATAGCGCAATGAACATTACAGTGACAAAGGAAATATCACAGATGAAAACAAGAAAGAAGCTTTCTTAGAAACTTCTTGGTGATGTGTGAATTCATCTCACAGAGTTACACTTATGTTTCGTGGAGCAGTCCATTAACACTGTCTTTGAGGAATCTGAGAAGGGCTTCTTTGGATCACATTGAGGCCTACGCTGATAAAGGAAATTTCATCCGTTCAAAACGTGAAAGAAGCTTTCTGAGAAACTTCTTTCTGATCTGTGAGTTCATCTCACAGAAGTTACAACCTCTGCCTCAAGAAGCAGTTTGCTACCACTCTTTTCGTGGAAATCTGCAAAGTGATATTTGCGGAGCCTATTGGGGCCCATGGTGATAAGGGACATATCCTCACATAATAACTAAAGAGAAGCTTTCTGAGAAACTGCATTGCCATGTGTGAATGCAACTCACAGAGTTACACGTTTCTCTTCTGTGATCTGTTTGTTAGCACAGTTTTCTGGAAATCTGCAATTAGATACTTCATAGCGCAAAAACATTACAGTGACAAAGGAATATACACAGATGAAAACAAGAAAGAAGCTTTCTTAGAAACTTCTTGGTGATGTGTGAATTCATCTCACAGAGTTAACTTATGTTTCGTGGAGCAGTCCATTAACACT
>NC_044563.1:130607699-130690208 GCF_007565055.1 Rhinopithecus roxellana | reverse complement strand
AAATATTTTCAGGTACTTTCTTAATGATAGGCTTGGCCTGAACTTCTGTAAGAGAATCGCAGATTCAAATCCCAGAGTATGTCTTTGTTTCCTTTACCCAAGTAATGCTACTTAAGAAGTTCAAATACTGTTGGGTGAGGTGGCTTGCACCTGTAATCTCAAAACTTAGGGAGGCCAAGGTGGGTGGATCACCTGACGTCAGGAGTTCGAGACTAGCCTGGTGAAACCTTGTCTCTACTAAAAATAAAAAATTAGCTGGATGTGGTGGCACGCATCTGTAGTCCCAGCTACTTGGGAGGCTGAGGCAGGAGAATCACTTGAACTTGGGAGGCGGAGGTTGCAGTGAGCTGAGATCACATCACTGCACTCCAGCCTGGACAACAGTGCGAGACTCCATCTCAAAAAAAAAAAAAAGAAGTCCAAATGCCTAGCCCCTCATGATTCCAAATTTTGACTTAAATATACTAATCTGCTGGAAAAGCTGGAATGAAACTCACCCCCACACTCATCCTTCCAAGGATGATGTCTGGGGAATTAGCAGAAACAATGCAGGTAAAAAGCTTTCTCTGGGTGGATGTATTAGTCTGTTCTCACACCGCTATACAGGCATACCTGAAACTGGGTATTTTATTTTATTTTATTTTATTTTATTTTATTTTATTTTTTGAGACAGAGTTTTGCTCTTGTTGCCCAGGCTGGAGTACAATGGCACGATCTTGGCTCACTGAAACCTCTGTCTTCCGGGTTCAAGCGATTCTCCTGCCTCAGCCTCCTGAGTAGCTGGGATTACAGGCATGGGCCACCATGGCCTGCTAATTTTGTATTTTTAGTAGAGATGGGGTTTCACCATGTTGGTCAGGCTGGTCTCGATCTCCTGACCTCAGGTGATTCACGAGACTGGGTAATTTAAAGAAAGTAGTTTAACTGACCCATAGCTCTGCATGGCTGGGAAGGCCTCAGGAAACTTACAATCATAGTGGAAGGGGAAGGGGAAGCAAGGCAATATCTTCCAAGGAAGGGAGGAGAGAGAGAGAGAAGCGGGAAGCACCACACTTTTAAACCATCAGATCTCATGAGAACTCACTATCATGAGAACAGCAAGGGGGAAATCTGCCCTCATGATCCAATAACCTCTCACCAGGCCTCTCCTCTGACACATGGGGATTGAAATTTGAGATGAGTTTGGGTGGGGACATAGATCCAAACCATATTAGTGGCTGAAAAATGCTGTATGTAAGAATAGTGAGGAGACACCATTTTCATGAAACATTAAAGGGTGGGGAGAGGAGCAATACCAAACCTAAAATTACCGAGTATTAGCCGGGTATGGTGGTGCATGCCTATATTCCTAGCTACTGGGAAGGCCAAGGCGGGAGGATCACTTGAGCTCAGGAGATCAAGACCAGGCTGGGCAACATACTGAGCCCTCAACCCTACTAAAAAGAGAAAAAATTAGCCAGGTTGTGGTGGCACACACATATACCCCCAGCTATGGGAGGCTGGGGTGGGAGGATTGCTTGATGCTGGGAGATGGAGGCTACAGTGAGCCATGATCACACCACTGCATTCCAGCCTGGGTGACAGAGTGAGACCCTGCCTCTTGAAAGAAAAAAAAAAAAAAAAGAGCTAAAAGTACTGAGTAAACAAAGTCCAGACAGGGCACTAAGTTTAGAAAAAGAAAGATCTAAGCCAGCTGACAGTACAGAGCAAGGCTGTCAAGGAAAGATCAGGAAGCATTGTATATAAACTACTTTGAAGACAAGTCACTCACACAAAATCATTCCCATCTTGACATAATTCATCAGCCAGTAAAGAGCCATAATGGGCGGGATTACTAGACTGTTGTTAAGTTAGCTAATCAAAGTCATAATGTACCTGTATTACACATCATTAGCAGTGGCCTTCCAGTAACAGATGGGGATATGAGAAAGTGCAAAGAAAAGGGAGGGAAGCATGTCCCCAGAAGGTTTGACTTAGAGTCATAGCTTACTAAAATACGTGGCAAGAATGCAATATCCATCGTCACCTCAATTAAACCTTTGCATAAAGGGATGCTTCTGCATTGCTTTCCCATAAAAAGTGCTACCTACGTAGCTATGTTGCCTGTAGCTTGCCTTTCTCTTGTCCTAATTCATTCCATAAGTAGAAACTGACAATTCAAAGAACTGATAGGAAGAGCTGAGACTTTGAGGGCCAGATCAGTCCTCTATGATCTTGTCTCTTAATGAAGCCCCATTTATCTGCTCACCCTCTCTAAAGGGTATTTCTCAGATAAACTTTCCATAACTGTGTACCAAAGTTCCTCCACCAAGTTGCATTTAAATTTCTCATTCTTCTGAAATATTTTCAAATGTATAGCAGAAGTGGAGGGATAGTAGAAAGAATTCCCCCAGACCCCCACAATCATTTGAGAATAAGTTAGCAACATGATGTGCCTTATTTTTTTTTTTTTTTCTTTGAGACAGAGTCTCATTCTGTCGCCCAGGCTGAAGAGCAGTGGCATGATCTTGGCTCATGGCAACCTCTGCCTTCTGGGTTCACACGATTCTCATGCCTCAGCCTCCCGAGTAGCTGGAATTACAGGCGTGTGCCACTGTGCCCAGCTAATTTTTGTATTTTTAGTAGAGACAGGGTTTTACCATATTGGCCAGGCTGGCCTTGAACTCCTGGCTTCAGGTGATCCACCCACCTAGGTCTCCTAGAGTGTTGAGATTACAGGCATGAGTCACTGTGTATGATCTTCCTTCAATTCTTGAGTACTTAGTGTGCTGGTCTTACAAACAAGGACATTCTTTGCATAATATCGATACAATTAAAATCAGGAGACCAATTGCCACATTGCCACATTACTACCATCTAATCCACATACCTCATTCGAGTTTCAATTCTTCCCAAAATGTTCTTTATAACAAAAGGATCCAATTCAGAATCAGATATCGCACTTGTGTCTCTTTAGTCTCCTTTGTTTGATAGGTTTCTCTCAGTCTTTCTTTAAATTTTATAACCTTGGCACTTTGTGTGTGTATGTGCTTTTGTTTTTGAGACAGGGTCTACCTCTATTGCCCAGCTGGAGTGCAGTGGCACAACAGCTCACTGTAGCCTCTATCTCCTGAGCTCAAGTGATCCTCCTGCCTCAGCCTCCCAAGTAGCTGGGACTACAGGAGTATGCCACCACATTAACTAATTTTTTATTTTTTTGTGTGGAGACAGGGTATCCTTATGTAGCCTAGGCTGGTCTCAAACTCCTGGGCTCAAGCAGTCCTCTCACGTCAGCCTCCCAAAGTACTGGGATTACAGGTGTAAGCCATTGCGCCTGGTTCACCTTGGCACGTTTGAAAATGCCTGCTGTTTTGTTTGTCCCACAGTACAGCATTGTCTGATCTGGTGTTTCCTCCTGAATAGATTCAAGTTATGAATTTTGGGCAAGACTATACCAGAAGAGCTATGGATGCTAGGTGAGCTTGTTACTATCAGGGTGTCATTCTCCTAGGCTGCTAAGTGGACAGAGCTAGGGAATATATGTATATGAACATGTGTAAACGCACATTACATTTGTATTTATTTCTTTTCTTTTCCTTTTTTTTTTTTTTTTTTTTATTTTTTTTTGAGACAGAGTCTCCCTCTGTCTCCCAGGCTGGAGTGCAGTGGCGCCATCTTGGTTTATGGCAACTTCCGCCTCCCAGTTCAAACAATTCTCCTGCCTAGCCTCCCGAGTAGCTGAGATTACAGGCACGTGCCACCATGCCCGGCTAATTTTTGTAGTTTTAGTAGCGATGGGGTTTCACCATGTTGGTCAGACTTGTCTCAAACTCCTGACCTCAAGTGATCCACTGGCCTCGGCCTTCCAAAGTGCTGGGATTGCAGGCGTGAGCCACCGTGCCCAGCTTATTTGCATTTATTTATGTATTTAGCGAATGTACTGAAAACCATGGGTTCACACTGATACCTCCGAAACCAAGTCAACACCACAGGGTTATCCTAGTTTTCTCTCTTTCTATATATACTGCTCCCTTCACCAATGATAGGAAAGCAATTAGGCTACATTTTATTGGTAGATGAAAATTAGGTGGAGCACTTCATGGACTCTAAACAAGGGACTGAGTGATGAGGAGATTTGGAATCAAATATATACTTTCTCCCCTTCATTTGGCTCAGTGAAAATTTACATCAAAATTTGCCTCTATAATCTCATTTTTAATAAAAAAGCAGGCAGATGTTGGAAATGGTATCTTTTTCTTTCTAGAGCATTTTGGGGGGGGTCTAGAAATGGAAAATAGTGTTATTGTATAGAATTATGCACCTTTTTCCTTAGTAATGAAGAATGAATGGGTATTCAATCAGAAAGTGAAAAAAAACTTTTATTAAATGATGTTGAACTTTAATAGTTTTAATCTTTAATAAGCCTAGAAGCATCCTTTCTAGAAGGTTACTTTGTGAATTGTGAACAATGAAAATTTGAGAAGCCCTCCTGTTTATCAAAAATCAATGTTTCTTTTAATTAACGGGGCTTAGGAAAAACAAAAAGCACTTTTCCACTGCATTGTTTGCAGTTGTTCTTCATTAGACAATACCAGGTTTCCATTAGTCTTGTGTAATTCAAGAGCCCAAGAACCATTGTCAAATGCTGAAGATGTTACTGCATAAGTCTGATTTAGAACAGCTATTTGGATTTCAATTATTAATGAAATTAGTGTCCTGAATGTCAGCAAGAGCACTGCCTTAGGTAAAGGCTGTAAAGGAAATCATATTAGTGTGGAATTTCCTCTCCTTAGGGGCTCCTCTTAGATTACATTATTCACTTAGCTATCTCCTGTCAGGAAAATGGAAATGTTAGCCACAGTTTGATCCTGGGGCAGAACCAAAGGGAGAAGTTAAGGGATTTCATCATGGCATCAATTCCAAAACATTTGCATGGTGCTGGCATTGCCTTTTGTCCCACTGAGTGTTTACAAAGTAGCACCAGTGAGGATAGCATCAACTGGCAAATGGAGAAGGAGGAGAACAGAGTGGAGAGGAACCCTGTTAGGAAAAATTGAGCGGCATTCCATCTGGTAGGCAAGTTTGCGTTGCTCCTTTTTAGGATCTGCCTAGGAATGTTGGCAAGCGTGATGGCTCCCCTGTGGGCCTGCATCCTGGTGGCTGCAGGTGAGTCCTTTTCATGATTTTACTAGGCATTAAGGATTAACTCTCAGAAGATAGAGACAACATTTTTGTACACTGTGCCGCAGAACTTCTCAGGCGTGTTTGCTTTTATTCATCATCTGTAAAATGCCAGTCCTGTGAAGCTACATTGAAAACAATGATTTGTTTCTGACTTTGTTCCTATGATTGCAAATACACACACATACAGCATTAGACTGTGGGGCTTTTTACACGTAGCTGAAAGTATGCTCTGAAATGTTATAATTGCTTGATAAATCTCTGCTTCTCTAGAATCAAGCTCTCTACAGCTTGATTGAGAGTTTGGGGCATTCTTTTTCAGATTTGCTCTTATGTGTGGATAATATGTTTTTATTATCCAAAATAGTCTTGGCTTCATTATCAGCTGTTAGCAGCCCAGAGAAAAAGGCCGTTAGATTTTTCATAGCTACAAGACATAGGTATATCAATTTTGGTATTAGAGGCCTTAACATCTCGCCTTACAAAATCTATGTAGGTGATGAGTATATCTCTAAAGACAGGCACTGTAAACTTGCAAGTTTTGAATTTACAATTCCTCTTAAAAGTAATTTAGAAGTTAATTTTTTTTTCTAATTTCTAGAACTATGCTTCCATGGCACCAGTATTAACTCTATTGAATTGAATCATTTTAGTTAGGATACAATTGATTCTTAGTACACGTGCACAAATCAAGAATTTATGATTATGGTGGTGTTTAGCAATACCCCGCTTTCTTGAGTTTCTCCTAGAGCTCATATCTGAATTCTGAAGTTTTAGAATGTAACTGGAAGTGGAATGAGTCAATTACAGAGATGAGTTAGAAATTTGGTAGCCAGGAAGCTGGAAATGATTCTTTTATTGGGTAGAGAAGAAAAATAGCCACTTATCAGTAAAGTATAAAAATCTTGGATGTTGAACATAAAGGATAAAAGCATATCTTAATGGTAAAAAATAAAAACAGAGGAAATGTCATTAAATGCCAAATGGGTTTCTTAGCAGAAAATAATTGTGAGCGTTAAACTAAGATAAAATAGAAAAATGAAGGTAAGAAAACAGACTAAGTTCTTAACAATATCCTCTCTAATGTTTTCTATTATGCATGATTTTGTTCTAAATGTAGCAGAAATAAGTGTTTTAATAGTGCCTGACAACCAGTGCTTTACTATAAATCATTCCGAGGATACTTGTTGCAGAAAGATCTGCCCTGTGGAATTTTACCTGGGTTTTACTATATTTACTTTACATATTTTACTGTATTTACAAATCAAGATAATTTGCAAATGTAAGAGCACTGAACCAATCCCAGGGGGCAGTGTGTTGGTATAGAAGGAGGCCTGAACAAGGAGAGCCAGCTAATTCCTGCTTCAATGCTCACCAGCCACGTAACCCTGGGAAGTCAATTAATCTCTTAGAGACTCAGTTTCCTGTAAGTTAACTTTATTTTGGGTATTCATGACAATCAAATAAGACAGCATTGTTAAATTGTAAGGTGCAATGCAAATGTAAGATATTATTAACCTGAAAACACTTACAGAAAATACCACTGGCTATTTCTGTCCAATAATATACTCCACACAACATGTCAGTCTTCTTTCTGAAAGGTTACTTGCTGTTGTTCCTAATATTCTGAAGGAGCCAGGTTACACTTAATCATGTAGTGTCATGATCAAGAGCTTGGGCTTCAAAACCAGTCCAGCTATATGTAAATATCACTCCCTTCGCTTGCAAGCTTCATGACCTTGGGCAGTGCTAACCTCACTATGTCAATAGTCCCTCACCTGCAGTAATAGTGCACTTCTCATAGATCTGTAGAGTACCTGTTTCATAAGTTTGTTGGGAACGTTGAAGGGGATCATTCATGTGAGGGCTTAGCCTGGTGCCTGGCATACAGTCAGTATTCAATCAGTGTTTGGAATTCAATACATAAATCTCATTTCCTTTTAAACCTCTCAGATATATGTGTAACTCTCTTAAAATCCTAGAGATACATAGCAACTAAAGCAAGAATGGCGCTTTCCATCAAAGTGCCCTGAACACTTTAAGATAGGTGCATGGGAGAGTAAGTCATTAAAACAAGGAAAACAAAGGAATAATTGTATTGTGTTCTTATCTTCTTCTTTTTCAATCTCTCTTCACCTACAAGTGCTTCATAGGTCAGTCCCTAACACATTCTACTTTCCAGAAATCTTACAAGTGAATTATTTGAAGGTGATTATTAGCATTCAAGAAGGCAGTTTTGGCGAGGAATCTTTTCTGGGTCTGTTGATAGCTTCCATCAGTGTCTTGTTGAAACATCACTGAACTGTGAGTCATTTAGTGCTTGTGTGAATGTCACATTAGCTTTCAAGGGGCATAATTTACTGTTAATTAATGGTCACTTAAATCCTTAATCTCTCTCCTGTAATTGATCTTTCTCCTCAGGCAAATTTGCATTCATAGTAGAAATGTAATTTATTATTTCTTCCCATCTTAAACAAAGAACTCTTTCCCCTTTTGGTTTATTTAAACACGTTTCCATTTGCTTATTATTTTTCTCCTTTCAGTGCTTGATTCTCTTTTGTTCCTAGTCCTAGCTTCCAGAACTTTCTCTTTTTAACCAAGACTTTGACCCATTCTAGAAAACATGGGTTTATCCATAGGGAACCTGTGGATTGGTTCCTAGACAAGATCACAGAGGGGAATTTGAGTCTTTGTGAGCAGACGGTGCGGGGACCACATACAGAATTATGTTTTAATGCTGTCTCAGGTAGTTTCCTGTATTGAAACATGCTCATTTCGGTGTTTCCCCAACTGAGACTTGAATTGGGAGCTTCCAAGCGAGGTAAACGTGAAGCTGCCCACAGCAAAGTTGGCAGGAAAAGCACTGGGCCAGCTTTGCTTTGTGCTCCCGACTTCCCTCCCCTGGGGTATACCAGCAAGAAATGTTCTCAGGTAGAGAGATTCACAGCACACTTTTTGACAATAACAGCTCACAAAAACCCTACAAATGATGTCTGATGCAAGCCACCCACCTTAGTCCTGCACGCCTGAATAGCTAACGCCATTTTAGGCATCTTCTTGGGTGAATAGTTAGGAAGTTAAAATGCTCATTAGATTCCCAGTTCCGACGGTAATGAAAGTGTATACAGAACTGTCCACAAGGAGTCTGGCATTGCACCTCCAGCATTTTTGTTAGCATTTTGGTCACACTGACATTGTTAAATCATAGAAATTGCTGCCTGTGGCGGCAAGTGACATGACATCATTCATAAAGAAATGGGTATAAACAGGATTGTCGCACAGGGAGAAGCGATCTCATTTACAGTTTCCTGCTGGATCCCTCATACCTTCGGCAGCTCATCAAAATAACCATCAAAACCACTGAGAGCCCAGGCAAATTCACACGCAGGACACTACAGAGAGATTTCACTCACGCACTTTGTCAGGAGGTGTACAATTTGCTTCGGTCCAATGACTGAGTGAAGCATTGAATCCCCTAAGGGCTGGCAAAGCTTGTGAACAAAATATCTTTCTGCAATTCAGAGAAAGCCCTCACAAATTTGTCACTTCCCATTGCTGGTGCTCATTTCTCTTGCTTCCCTTCCTCTGGCCTCCCTGGCCTCGACACCAATCACAGCTCCTCTGCAAATCAAGATTTTTGGGTCAGAAGAAATGGTTGTTCCCTGGAACCAGAGAGAATTTTCTCAAAACAAAGATCTCATTTTCTGACAAGTGCATTTTATTTAGGGACAGATGAAATGAGAAAAGAGATTTTTGAGGAGAAAAGTACAAATTTGGGCTCCCGTTAATCCCATTATCTAGAAATCCATACAAGTTTTTGGGGTTGATGGGTTTGTTCAGGTTTTTTTTGCTAGATCTTTCCATCGAATTTTTGAATTACAAATGAAAAATCAAGAGAAAAACCAAGGCGGGAGTTAAGTTTTGGCTAAGTGTGTAGGTGGTTTTTTTCTAGATGCTAGGAGAGGATGATACAGGAATAAAGAAATTATTCTGTCTCCAAAACGCAGGCCTGTTGTAAAATGAAATTGTAGGTACAGTTTTGCAGACTTGGAGATGGCGCTGATTTACTTGTTTTTACAATGAGATTTCTCCATTGGGCACCTAGGCCATCAGCTTACTTTAAGCGTTTGCCAAAGGCCGCACCAACTGGCTGTGAATTGATGCAGAATTTGGCGAGCTGAAAGCTATATTCTAGTAACAGCCACCGAGTCCTGAACAGTCTGAAACCTCCTAAGGAAACCAAGCCCCTCTTACTTTATCTTCACAATGATAGTTTCTTTCCAGGAATTCTAGCCACAGATACACATCATCCCCGGGATTCTGCTGTGTATCATCTCAGCAAGCAACTATTACAGAAATATCATAAAGAAGTGAGGCCAGTTTACAACTGGACCAAGGCCACCACAGTCTACCTGGACCTGTTTGTCCATGCTATATTGGATGTGGTAAGGACCATCTTGCCCCTTCCTATTCTTGTTAACGTCTTTTAAAAGACATGCAGGAGCCTAGGAGAGGTCATATTTTCGAGACTGTAGTTGAACTGGCAGGGAAGTTGTGCCAGATTCATTTTAGCAGTTAGGTAAAATATTCATTAGGCAGATCATGCTTTCTAGTCCCCAGTAGACACTGTGAAGGGCAAATCGTCTAGATCATGGAATTAAGATGTTTTAAGAAATGTGAAACTGGGTGTGGTGGCTCATGCCTTAATCCTAGCACATTGGGAGGCCAAGGTAGGCAGATCACTTGAGCACACCAGTTGGAGACCAGGCTAGGCAGCATGGTGAAACCCTGTCTGTGCATAAAATACACAAACTGGCCAGGCGTGGTGGTGCATATCTGTAGTCCCAGCTACTCAAGAGGCTGAAGAGGGAGGATAGCTTGAGCTTGGAAGGTTGAGGCAGCAGTGAGCCATGATCATGCCACTGCACTGCAGCCTGGGTGGCAGAGCCAGACCTTGTCTCCAAAAAAAAAAAAAAAAAATATATATATATATATATGTAAATATATAGTGGTTATAGATCACAGTACATATTGTATGAATATTGCTGAAACCAAAAATAGTAATAGGTATTTTATCCTGTGGTTCACATTTGTTAATGATAATAACAGATTTAAGAGGAGATTCACTACTTATTGCTTGAAATTTAAAAGAGAGAAAAATGCCTTGTTATCTTGAATTCATTAGGGGGCTTTTGCATCTAAAGCATTTGCTAAGGATGTTGGGGAGAATTTGTTTATTAAAGCATCCTTTTTCTCTTATATCTGAAAGATAGGCTGTGGGAATGAAATGAACCCTGTAAAGTAGTTGTCAGAGTTCTTAGGAAGCCATCAGCAAGCAATGGTCCTGATGGTTAGCACCCCTACCTCTTCCTCCTTTTTTCTAATTACAAAATCTTCTATTTCAATTGGTTCCAGAGTCATTTTGATTTCACTCTCCCCCCCCCCTTTTTTTTTTTTTTTTTTTTGAGACGGATTCTCTCTTTGTCGCCCAGGCTGGAGTCCAATGGCACGATCTCGGCTCACTGCAACCTTTGCCTCCCAGGTTCAAGCGATTCTCCTGCCTTAGCCTCCCTAGTAGCTGGGATTACAGGCATGTGCCACCACACCTGGCTAATTTTTGTATTTTTAGTAGAGACGGAGTTTCACCTGTTGGTCAGGCTGGTTTCGAACTCCTGACCTCAAGTGATCCTCCTACCTTGGCCTCCCAAAGTGCTGGAATTACAGGCGTGAGCCACCGCGCCCAGTGATTTCTCTTAAAAACAGACTTTACTGAGCTTGTTTTGTTAAAGTAACTTAATCATTGTTTTTTCCATTTACTTCTCAAAAATTGTTTTCTAATTGAGGTAAAATATACATACATGGAAATACACAGATCTTAAGTGTACAAGCTGACGAGTGTTGCTAATTACGTATACCCATATAACATACATACATTTATTTATTTATTTATTTATTTATTTATTTATTTATTTATTTTGAGACAGAATCTGGCTCTGTCACCCAGGCTGGAGTGCAGTGGCACGATCTCAGCTCACTGCAACCTCTGCCTCCCGGGTTCAAGGGATTCTCCTGCCTCAGCCTCCTGAGTAGCTGGGATTACAAGCATGCACCACCACGCCCAACTAATTTTGTATTTTAGTAGAGATGGGGTTTCACTATGTTGGTCAGACTAGTCTCGAACTCCTGACCTCAAATGATCTGCCCGCCTTGGCCTCCCAAAGTGCTGGGATTACAGGTGTGAGCCACCATGCCCAGCTATTTATTTATTTTTTGAGATGGAGTCTCACTCTGTTGCCCAGGCTGGAGTGCAGTGGCTCCATCTTGGCTCACTGCAACCTCTGCCTCCTGGGGTCAAGCCATTCTCCTGCCTTATCCTCCTGAGTAGCTGGGATTACAGGTACCTGCCACCACACCCAGCTCATTTTTATATTTTTTAGTAGAGACAGGGTTCCATCATGTTGGCCAGTCTGGTGTTGAACTCCCGACCTCGAGTGATCCGGCCACCTCAGCCTCCCAAAAGTGCTGAGATTACAGGCGTGAGTCACTGCGCCCGGCCATGTAACCCATATCTCTATCAAGATACCAAAGATACCCTAAAAGGTCCCTTATTCCCTTCCTAGTCCATCCCCATCCTCTTCACCCACAGAGACAAATACTCTTCTGATTATTTCTTTCAGCAGTAATTAGTTTTGCCGGTTGTAGAACTCCATGTGAATTCAATTTTATTGTGGGTATTCGATTGTGTCTGGCTTTTACACTCGGCGCACTTTTTCACTTGGCATTTTGAGGTTCACTTGTGCTGTTGTGTGTATCAGTAGTTTATTTCTTTTTCTTAATAAGTAGTATTCAGTTATGGCTATATCATGATTTGTTTATCCATTCTCCTATTGACAGGCATTTGGGTTGTTTCTAATTTTAGGATAGTACGAATAAAGCTGCTAAGAATTTTCTTGTACAAGTCTTTTTGTGTATATGTTTCTATTTCTTTTAAGTAAAACCTAGAAGTTCTATGACTGGGTCACAGGATGGTGTACACTTAGTGAGAAACTGCCATACTGATTTGCAAAGTGGTTGTGCATTTTACACTTCCACCAGTAAGCTATGAGAGTTCCTATTGCTACACATACCCACCAACATTTAGTGTTACCCGTCTTTTTAATTTTAGTCATTCTGGTAAATGACTAGAATTTCATTGAGGTTTTATTAAAATTTCCCTAATGACTAATGATTCTGAGCTCTTTTTCATGTGTTTATTGACTACTTATAGATCTTTCTTTGTGAAGTGCCCATTTAAGCCTTCTCTTATTTTTAAAATTGGGTCATGGTTTTTTGTTTTTTAATATTATTATAGATTTATAGGAGCTATCTATACATTCTGGGCACAAGTCTTTTGTTAGATATGTATTGTATTATACATATTACCTCCTATATTATTATATAATATGTAGTTATATCATTATTATAATAACATATAATATAATAATTATATAATACATACACATATTATATAATAAATGTTTATTCCCAGTCTGTGTCTTGGCTATTCACTTTCTTAATGGGTCTTACAATGAATAGAAAGTTTCAAATTTGCTGATGTTTGTTATGGTTCGAATGTGTCCCCAAAATTTCTTTCTTTCTTTTCTTTTCTTTTTTTTTTTTTTTGAGACAAAGTCTTGCTCTTGTCCCCCAGGCTGGAGTGCAATGGCACGATCTCAGCTCACTGCAACCTCCACCTCCGGGGTTCAAGCGATTGTGCTGCCTCAGCCTCCCGAGTAGCTGGGATTACAGGCGCCTGCCACCATGCCCAGCTAATTTTTAATTTTTGTATTTTTAGTAGAGACGGAGTGTCACCATGTTGACCAGGCTGGTCTCAAGCTCCTGACCTCAGGTGATCCGCCCACCTCGGCCTCCCAAAGTGCTGGGATTACAGGTGTGAGCCACCATGCTTGGCCTTTTTTTTTTTTTTTTAATTTTTTATTTTTAGACAACATCTCTCTCTGTCACCCGGGCTGGAGTGCAATGACGCAATCTCGGCTCATCATAACCTCCGCCTCCCGGGTTCAAGTGATTCTCCAGCCTCAGCCTCCTGAGTAGCTGGGACTACAGGCATGTGCCATCACACCTGGCTAATTTTTCTATTTTTGGTAGAGACAAGGGTTTCGCCATGTTGGCCAGGCTGGTCTCAAACTCCTGACCTCAGGTGATCCACCTGCCTTGGCCTCCCAAAGTGCTGGGATTACAGGCGTAAGCCACCACACCCGGCCTCCAAAATTTCATCTGCAAATTCATATGTTGATGGTATTTGGAGGTGAGATTACCTTTGAAGGTAATTAGGATGGTGGCTATATAAGAAGAGGAGGAGAAAGCTGACCTGACATGCTCTTGATGCTCTTAATTAGGATGGTGGCTATATAAGAAGAGGAGGAGAAAGCTGACCTGACATGCTCTTGACCTCTGGCTGTGAGATGCCCTCCTCCATGTTATGATGCAGTGAGGAGGCCCTCATCAGATGCAGCTCCTTGAGCTTGAACTTTTCAGCCTCCAGAACTGCAAAAAATAATTTTTTAAAAATAAATTACACAGTCTCAGGTTTTCAGATATAGGAACAAAAAATGGACTGTGACAGAGTCCATTTTAATGAACTGTTTTTAAAATTTTTTTTAATTAAAAATTTTTTTTTATTATACTTTAAGTTCTAGGGCACATGTGCACAACGTGCAAGTTTTTTACATATGTATACTTGTGCCATGTTGGTGTGCTGCACCCATCAACTTGTCAGCACCCATCAACTCGTCATTTACATCAGGTATAACTCCCAATGCCATCCCTCCCCCCCGCCTCCCATAGTAGGCCCCGGTGTGTGATGTTCCCCTTTCTGAGTCCAAGTGATCTCATTGTTCAATTCCCACCTATAAGTGAGAACATGCAGTGTTTGGTTTTCTGTTCCTGCGATAGTTTGCTGAGAATGAGTCCATTTTAATGAACTGTTTTTTAAATTTTTAAAGATTTTTAAGTTTTAAAAATTAAATTAAATTAATTTTGTTTTTTTAAGACAGTCTTGCTCTGTCACCCAGGCTGGAGTCCAGGGTACAATCTCAGCTCACTGCCACCTCCACCTCCTAGTTTCAGGCGATTCTCATGCGTCAGCCTCCCAAGTAGCTGAGATTCTAGGTGTGTACCACCACACCTGGCTAATTTTTGTATTGAATTTTATTTTCTAATTAATATATATTACATGTTTGTTGATGAGGGGCATTAGACTCCAGTCTTCTCATCTGGTTTTGGTATCAGGATTGTGTTGGCCTTCTAAAACAGAATTGTTGAGAATTGTTTCCTTCTCAGTTTTCTGAAGGCGTTGTGTAATGTGAATATTTTTTCTTCCTTAATGTCTGATAGAATTTATGAGTAAAATTACAGGGGTCTGGCGCTTTCTTTGTGGGAAGGTAGTCAAATGCAAATTCAACTTTATTTACACATATTCAATTTTTTCTTGTGTCCGTTTTGTTAATTTGTATTTTTAAGGAATTTGTCTCTTTCATCCAGTTCGTCAAATTTATTGACTTAGTTGTTCATTTTTTTTCTATTATTTTCATGCCCATAGGATCTCTAGTGATATGGCTTTTGTGTCTCATATTGGTAATTTGTGTTTTCTCATATTTTCCCTTGACTCATCTTGTCATAGTTTTACCAATTTCATTTTTTTCAAAGAACCAACTTTGGGCTTTGTCATTTTTTGTGTGTGTTTGTTTTGTTTTATTTTGCTTTGAGACAGGGTCTCACTCTGTTACTTAGGCTGGAGTGCAGTGGCGTGATCATGGCTCACTGCAGCCTCAACCTCCCATGCTCTTTAGATATCTTTACATATTTCTTTTCTTCTACTTACTTTCTTTGTGTTTCTGAGACAGAGGCAAGAGACAGACAGAGTCTCTGGGACCCAGTAATCTGATTTTTTTTCCCCTCTAGTTTTGGCTTATACAGAATATTATATAAATTGAATTATATGTTATTTTACCTTTTGTGCATGACTTCTTTCACTTAGCATAATGCCTTTGAGATTTATCCATATCATTGCATAACTCAGTAGTAGTATTTTATTGTACAGATGCACTACAATTTATCTGTTTACCAGTTGTTGGACACACGAATTGTTTCCATTTGGGGGCAATTATGAATAAGGCCACTATAAACATTTGCATATGTTTTTCTTTCTCTTGGATACATGCTTAGGTATAGTATTGGTTACTTGTATGATGGGTCTGTTTAATTTTATAAGAAACTATCCAGCTGTTTTCCAAAGTGGCTGTTATCATTTTGCATGTCACTCACAATGTGTGAGAGCTTCAGTTTCTCCACATAATCATTACTCCTTGACATTGTCAATCTTTAATTTTTTTTTTTTTTCTTTAGACAGAGTCTTGCTCTTGTCGCCCAGGCTGGAGTGCAGTGGTGTGATCTTGGCTCACTGCAACCTCTGTCTCCTGGGTTCAAGTGGTTCCCCTGCCTCAGCCTCCTGAGTAGCTGGGGTTACAGGCACTCACCACCATGCCCAGCTAATTTTGGTACTTTTAGTAGAGATGGTTTCGCCATGTTGGTCAGGCTGGTCTTGAACTCCTGACCTCAGGTGATCTACCTGCCTTGAGCTTCTGAAGTGGTAGGATTACAGGCATGAGCAACGGCGCAGGGCCCAATCTTTAAAATTTTAACCGTTGTAGTAGGTTTGCAGTAGTATCTCAATGTAGTTTTTAATTTTTATTTCCCTAACATTTGAGCATGTTGAACATTTTTTCACGTGCTTATTTGCCAATTGCCAACTGTATATCTTCGGTAATATGTCTGCTCAAATCTTTTATTTATTTGTAAAGTTCGGTTGTTTATTATTTTATTATCAGGTTACAAGAGTTATTTATGTACTCTGAGCTTATTTCTAGACTCTTCTATTCAACTAATCTGGATGTTTGTCTTTCTACTGTTTTGATTACTGTAGCATTGTGGAAGTCTTGAAATAAGATAATGTGAACTTCTAATCTTATTCTTCTTTTTAAAAATTGTTTTAACTTTTCTAGGTTGTTTGCATTTCTATATAAACTTAGAGTTGACTCATCAATGTCTATTTTTAAAAACTGCTGGAATTTTGATTGGTACTGCATTGAATCTGTAGATAAATTTGAGGAGAATTGACGTCTTAACAATATTGAGTTATCCAGTCCATACATGCAGTGTATCTCTCTGTTTAGTTCTTTAACTTCTTTTATTAATGTTTCATCATTTTTAGTGTTTTGCATACATTTGGTTAAATTTATCCTAAGTATTTCACATTTTTGTTATTATAAATGGTATTTTAAATTTGAATCTAGTTGTTTGTTGCTAGCATACAAAAACACAGTTGATTTCTATATATTGGTTTGGGAGTCTGTGACCCTGACATCTCTTTTTCGTTTAAGAGGCTTTTTTTTGGCCGGGCGCGGTGGCTCAAGCCTGTAATCCCAGCACTTTGGGAGGCCGAGGCGGGCGGATCACAAGGTCAGGAGGTCGAGACCATCCTGGCTAACACAGTGAAACCCCGTCTCCACTTAAAAAATACAAAAAATTAGCCGGGCGAGATGGCGGCGCCTGTAGTCCCAGCTACTCGGGAGGCTGAGGCAGGAGAATGGCGGGAACCCGGGAGGCGGAGCTTGCAGTGAGCTGAGATCCGGCCACTGCACTCCAGCCCGGGCGACAGAGCGAGACTCCGTCTCAAAAAAAAAAAAAAAAAAAAAAGAGGCTTTTTTTTTGGAAGATTCTTTCAGATTTTCTGTGTAGAAAATCATGTTGTCTGTGAGGAAAAACGGTTTTACTTCTTTCTTTCCAATCTTTATACCTTTGTTTTCTTCTAGTGTCTTGTTACTCTGACTAGGACCTCCAGTACAATGTTGAACAGAATGTTATACTGCTCTATAAATATTAATTCAATAAATGTGGTTGATAGTGGTGTTGCAATCCTTTTTTTTTTGAGATGAAGTCTCATTCTTGTCCCCCAGGCTGGAGTGCAGAGGCAGGATCTCAGCTCACTACAAACTCTGCCTCCCAGGTTCAAGTGATTCTCCTGCCTCAGCCTCCCTAGTAGCTGGAATTACAGGTGCCTGCCACCACACCCAGCTAATTTTTGTACTTTCAGTAGAGACGGGGTTTCACCATGTTGGCCAGGCTGGTCTTGAACTCTGACCTCAGGTGATCTGCCCACCTTGGCCTCCCAAAGTAGTGGGATTACAGGTGTGAGCCACTGTACCTGGCCGAAATCTTCTATTTTATTTCCTCTAGTTGTTTTATTAATTTCATGGAGTGGGATGTTAAAATCTCCAGTTATGATTGTAGTTTGTCTATTTCTCTCTTTGGTTCTGTCAACTTTTGCTTCATGTATTTTGAAGCTATGTTATTAGGTGCATACACATTTAGACATATACATATACATATATATATATATATATTTTTTTTTTTTTGAGACAATATTTTACTCTGTCATCCAGGCTGGAGTGCAGTGGCATGACTGTGTCTCACTGCAGCCTCAACCTCCCGGGCTCAGACAATTCTCCTGCCTCAGGCTCCCAAGTAGCTGGGACTACAAGCACATGCCACCACACCCAGGTGGTTTTTGTATTTTTGGTAGAGATGGGGTTTTGCCATGTTGCCCACCCTGGTCTCTAACTCCTGAGCTTAAGCAGTCTGCCCACCTTGGCCTCCCCAAGTGCTGGTATTACAGGCATGAGCCACTGTGCCCAGTCTTCTTAATAAACAGATTCTTTTACTGTTATGAAACGCTCCACTTCATCTCCAATAATATTCCCTTTTATGAAGTTTTTCTTATGCTGACTTCCCACATGGCATATTCTTGGCTATCCTTTTATTTTCAATCTATTTGTGTCATTTGATGTCCTTTGTATTTGAAGCCATTTCTTGTAGACAATATATAGTTAGGTACATGCTGAAAAGAAATATATAGGCAGGCCCTGTGTACACTTCACCCAATCTCTCCTACTGGTAACATCTTGCATATATATAGTACAGTGTCAATACTAGAAAATTAACACTGGTACACTCTATAGAGCTTACTCCAATTTCTCCAGTTTACCTGTACTCATGTGTGTGTGTGTAGTGCTATGTAATTTTATTACAGGTGTAGCTTTTTGTAATCAGCACCACAATCAAAGTACATAATTGGATCATCACCACAGGGCCCCCAGGTGCTATTCCTTTACAGCCACATTCCTTTCTCTCTGCTGACTCCTAACCCCTGGCAACCATTAATCTTCTCTCCATCTTTAGGCTATTTCGATAATATTATAGAAATGGAATCATACAATATATTACCTTTGAGACTGGCTTTTTTCCTTTAGCACAATTCCCTTATGGTCCATCTGTGTCGTTGTGAACACCAATAGTTCATTTCTTTTTGTTGCTGAATATTATTCCAGATTAGGGCTCTTTTTTTGTTTTTTTACCAGTCTGACAATCTATGCATTTTTTTTTTTTTTTTTTTTAATATAGTCTCACTCTGTCCCCCAGGCTGGACTGCAGTGGCATGATCTCAGCTCACTGCAACCTCTGCCTCCCGGGTTCAAGTGATTCTCCTGCCTCGGCCTCCCAAGCAGCTAGAATTACAGGTGCTCACCACCACATCTGGCTAATTTCTGTATTTTTAGTAGAGACGGGGTTTCACCATGTTGACCAGGCTGGTCTTGAACTGTTGACCTCAAGTGATCTGCCTGTCTCGGCCTCTGAAAGTGTTGGGATTACAGGCATGAATCACTAAGACCAGCCAATCTATGCATTTTAGTGGAAATGTTTAGCTCATTTGCCAATACCATCTTGCTATTTGTTTTCTAGTTGTCTCATCTGTTTTTGGTTCTATTCCTCATATCCTACTTTATTTTCCATAATTTTTAAATTTTTAGTAAATATTAAAAATAATAAAATATTTAAAATATTTTAAATATTGGATTATAGTTCCTCTATTAGCTTTTTAGCAATCCATCTTTGTATTTTTTTTAGACTTTGCCTTAGGAATTTCCATATTCATCATTAACTTATTGCAGTGTACTTAGAATTAATATTTTGACACTTCACATAAAATGTATGAAACTTACAACAGTAAAATTCCATGTATCTGCTCCCACTTCTTTTGTGCTACTTTTATCTTCAATTTTACATTTACATACAAAGTATACTCACAAAATGATGTTATTATTTTAAGGTAATCTGTTACAATAATTTAATGATTCATTTTCAATTTATTTTAATAGAGATGTTTTTCTATGTTACTATCTTAGTGCTAGCAGTGAATCAGAATCTTTGATTTTTTTTTTTGGACTGAGAATTAGCCATTTAAATCAATGAAAAAATAAATGTGAAACTTAAGAGTACAAGGTCTAAGCCTGGCATGGTGGCTCACGCCTATAATCCCACCACTTTGGGAGGCCAAGGCGGGCGGATCACCTGAGGTCAGGAGTTCGAGACCAGCCTCAACATGGAGAAACCCCGTCTCTACTAGAAAAATACAAAATTATCCGGGTGTGGTGGTGCACACCTGTAATCCCAGCTACTCGGGAGGCTGAGGCAGGAGAATTGCTTGAACCTGGGAGGTGGAGGTTGCAATGAGCTGACATTGCGCCATTGCACTCCAGCCTGGGCAACAAGAATGAAACTCCATCTCAAAAAAAAAAAAAAAAAGCCAAAAAGAGTACAAAGTTTAAATTTTTTTCCTTTTTACTGATACAGGTTACTTTGGTGTCATTTTCCCCCAACTTAGATAAACCCCTAATCAATTGTTTCATCGTAAATAGGAATATTTAAATGGTACCTCCCAAAATTCCTTTTTATTATTATTTTATTTTTGTTTTTATTTTTACTTTTTTTGAGATGGAGTTTCTCTCTTGTTGCCCAGGTTGGAGTACAACGGCATGATCTTGGCTCACCATAACCTCTGCCTCCTGGGTTCAAGCGATTCTCCTACCTCAGCCTCCCAAGTAGCTGGGATTATAAGCATGTGCTACCACTCCAGGCTAATTTTGTATTTTTGTAGAGACAGGGTTTCACCATGTTGGCCATGTTGGTCTCCAACTCCGGACCTCAGGTGATCCGCCCGCCTCGGCCTCCCAAAGTGCTGGAATTACAGGCGTGAGCCACCACAGCTAGCTCAGAATTCCCTCTTTTAAGCAACAAATTGCACTTTTCCCAGTTTCGTTTGTTTGTTTTTTGAGATGGAGTCTCACTCTGTCACCCAGGATGCAGTGCAGTGGTGTGATCTCGGCTCACTGTAACCTCCGCCTCCCGGGTTCAAACAATTCTCCTGCCTCAGTCTCCCAAGTAGCTAGGATTACAGGCACCTACCACCATGTACAGCTAACTTGTATTTTTAGTAGAGACAGGGTTTCACTATGTTGGCCAGGCTGGTCTCGAACTCCTGACATCGAGTGATCCACCTGCCTTGGCCTCCCAAAGTGCTATGATTACAGGCATGAGCTACTGTGTGTGGCAATATTTTCCCAATTAACCTATTAAGTAAGAGTGCTAGCCCTAAGATCTTAGAAAATATTGTTTAATTAAATGCCAGGAAATACCTCTTACTAAAAAGCCTAGTCTTAAACAGCTTGAATAGAAAACTTCTTCAAGTTTTTTTTTTTTTTTTTTGAGACAGAATCTTGCTCTGTCACCAGGCTGGAGTGCAGTGGTGCGATCTCGGCTCACTGCAAACTCTGCTTCCTGGGTTCAAGCGATTTTCCTGCCTCAGCCTCCCAAGTAGCTGGTATTACAGGTGCCCACCACCATACCTGGCTAATTTTTGTATTTTTAGTACAGATGGGGTTTCACCACGCTGGCCAGGCTGGTCTTGAACTCCTGACTTTAAGTGATCCACCCACATCAGCTTCCCAAAGTGGTGGGATTACAGGCTTGAACCATCGCGTTCAGTTCATCTTTTTCATTTCTGACTTCGTGTTTTTTATTATTTATTATTTATTATTTTTTTTTGAGACAGAGCCTCACTCTGTCGCCCAGGGTGGAGTGCAGTGGCATGATCTCGGCTCACTGCAACCTCTGCCTCCCAGGTTCAAGTGATTCTCCTGCCTCAGCCTCCCAAGTAGCTGGGATTACAGGTGCCCACCACCACACCTGGCTAATTTTTGTACTTTTAGTAAAGACAGGGTTTCACCATATTGGCCAGGCTGGTCTTGAACTCCTGACCTTGTGATCTGCCTGCCTTGGCCTCCCAAAGTGCTAGGATTACAAGTATAAGCCACTGTGCCCAGCCCCTTCGTATTTATTAAGATAAAGAACATTGCTGGCCGGGCATGGTGGCAGGCACCTGTAGTTCCAGATACTCGGGAGGCTGAGGCAGGAGAATCGCTTGAACCCAGGAGGCAGAAATTGCAGTAAGCTGAGATCGCTCCACTGCACTACAGCTTGGTGACAGAGCGAGACTCCGTCTCAAAAAAAAAAAAAAAAAAAAAAGAAAATTGATCAGGCTTTCCTTTAGAGGTTTATTTGGAGATAAATGGAAAAGGTGTAAAGTATTTATATTAATATTTTCCCTTGGAACAAGTATATCGAATTGAAAATACTTTTCTCTTTCTTCCTACCCTGACAAAAGAAAGTAAAATCAGATTCCTTATGGTAGGTAAGGGAAACACCGTTATCTTTTTAAAGATGTGGGATTTCCCTACCAGAGTTGTTTGTTATTAGACTATGTTAGACATGTCATCATATTGAATATGGCAAATTTTCTTACAGAAATCTGAAAAAATTTTATATTCTACCCCTCTAGTTTTACCCCTGTCTACCATCTTATGTTATCTTCTCCAGGTTCTCAATACAACAGTGAACCTGGACCCCTGGTTGTTTCCTGCCTGTAAGTCATTCATTCTGCTATTTCCCCTACCAAATGTCTTTCTTTTCATTCTCCATCTGCAAAATACTGTAGTCCTTCAAATCTCAGCTCTTAAAATAACTTTTCCTCATTTCTCGAAGGTGAGAGCATTTCCTTTAAATCCATTTAAGTCTGTGTGGATTTTCCTTCCCTTTCTTTCTTTCCTTCCTTCCTTCCTTCCTTCCTTCCTTCCTTCCTTCCTTCCTTCCTTCCTTCCTTCCTTCCTTCCTTCTTTCTTTTTCTTTTTCTTTCTTTCTTTCTCTCTCTCTCTTTCTCTCTTTCTCTCTTTCTCTCTTTCTTTCCTTCTTTCCTTCTTTCTTTCGAGATGGGGACTCACTCTATCACCCAGGCTGGAATGCAGTGCCGTGATCTCGGCTCACTGCAACCTCCCAGACTCAGGTGATCCTCCCACCTCAGCCTCCCAAGTAGCTGGTACTATAGGTGTACACCACCATACCGGGCTAATTTTGTCTTTTTTGTAGAGACTTGATTTCACCATGTTGCCCAGGCTGATCTCGAACTCCTGGCCTCAAGTGATCCGTCTACCTTGGCCTCCCAAAGTGCTGGGATTACAGACATGAGCCACTGGGCCCAGCCAAGTCTGTGTATTTCTTAATGCACACAGTTATTTGTTAAAATGTTAAAATATGCCCTAATGTAGTGTATGCTACTTGAGGGAAGGACTTTCTTACTCATATTCATATTTTCCATAACATGCAGCACTGTGTATTTGATTTCCAAGACATTCAATTGATACTTGTCCAATGAATGAATGAATTAAAAAATACAAGGATCAATTCTAGGATTGTCTTTACAAATGGCTACTCTAAAAATGCTTGGCAAATGTCTCTATTGCATGTAGATGGGATAAGCCTAAAGTTAGTTCCAGAGGCAGGGACAGTTCTGAAGGACTTGATAAAAATCACTCACAGATTCTGCACAGACAAGGACACTCCCAATGTGAATAGATAACTTGTTGGATGCATCTGCCAGCATCTGAACTGCTGGCAACTTTTGTTTGGAATGAAGAGCTTTCAGCCCAGCACTGCACCTTCATTATAATGTTTTGCCTCCTGTTTTGTTTATATAAAAGACTACAGTCTTGTCTTAGAATTTCTGGGTATTATGAGTACCTTAGGGAAATCTGATTATAGAGATAATCTACTCAACAGTGAAGAGTTTCAATTTGTTTCTATTGAGTTTTGTCAATTCCAAATCCCAGATACCTTTGTATTCCAGTCCATTGACTAGAGCCTCCCAGCCAGACGTTGAGGCATCTGTTTCTATAGTCTCCGGAACTGGAAAAGATAAATAAGAATGTAGGGGAATTATCTGTATATTTGCTAACCACCAATTTAGATCTAAATAGACTCCCTCTGTTAGGAAGACTAATGAATTCCAATTCTCTGAAATATCCTTTGCTTTTAACAAGCAAGATGGAAGGTATCTAAAGAAAAAAAACGGGGCGAGATACACAGAGGGAAAAGCTGTGAATAATGCCACCAGAGAACCAATTATGTTCACCAGCTGGCATTGAGAAACTTGTTTCCTTTGACAAAAAAAGATTTTAGTTTTAGCCTCAAAATACTTTTTGACATTGTGTTCTTCAGGGCTGAATGACGAATCCTCCCAAACACCCCCATAAAATGTTAGAAAAAAATTCTTAACATCATTGTTATATGTAATGTGGCAAAGCAATGGGCAAGAAGTGAAAAACAAGCTAAAGCATCAATATGGCAGTTAAGAAGAATCAACTGGATAAAATGATAGTGAAATGAAACATGAAAACAGAGACCCTCCTCCCAGCCATATAACTGAATCACTGAGACACATTCACGGGGTATGACAGTAATAAACAAACTGGTAAGAACTTTGAATAGACGTAAAAATGTATTTCTTGTGAAAGCATAGTCAACTACTATATATCTCAGTGATATAAACTGCATTTTGAACTTTTCTTTCTATTTGTGGGGAACCTCATTGATTGCAACCAGGCCTAGAATGGAACCTTTTGTGCTTTATTGGGTGAGACTATCTGTTTCATGATCTCTCAGTTGGTAAAATTTGCAAAGAAGGCTGGGCACGGTGGCTCACACCTGTAATTCAAGCACTTTGGGAGGCCAAGGTGGGGGAACTGCTTGAGTCCAGGAACTTGAGACCAACCTGCGCAACATAGCACCACCCCGTCTCTACAAAAATTAATAATAATACATTAATTAGTTGGGCATGGTGTTGCACATCTGTGGTCCCAGCTACTTGGGAGGCTGAAATGGGAGGATCACTTAGGCCTGGGAGGTTGAGGCTGCAGTGAGCCATGATTGTGCCACTGCACCCTGGCTTGGGCAACAAAGCAAGACCTTGTCTCCAAAAAAAAAAAAAAAAAAAAAAAAAAAAAAAAGCCAGGAAGTGGTGTCACCTAATCCTGAGCTCTCATCAGAGGCTTTTTTGTTTTTAGCCACCAGAACTCCCGTTGAGCCAGTCTTGTCTGGGAGTCCCCTCTGGTCCATCTGGTCCAAGCTGTTCCTTGGGGAAATACTTGTGAATTCAAGGTTTTCACTTTTTATACTACTTTAAAACTTGCCTTTCCCAAGTATCTATTTAAATTCCATAAATATCTGTAGAGCAGGTTCACTCAGACCAGGCCTTGTTGAACCACTAAAGCAGGGCGACTCCGTATATATGTGCTCCTAATGCCTTCTCTTTCTCAAAGAGAAAGAATAATGCTTATTTGGTAGTAATTTGCTTTCTTGATTATAAAAAGGGGAAATTTTAAAAAGTTTCTTGTTTCTCTTTCAAATGATGCCACCTGGCGCAGAGCCACTGTGTAGTCTGTGTACTGCACAATTCCATGTGCGCCATCAACATGGACAACAGTATCAGTGGTGCCTTCTGACTCCCTACCCAGTCTGAATTCTCCAGAGTAGTACATAGTCTTGACCCTGTGCACAAAGAAAATAGACTTTTATGTGGCTAGATAATTGGACAATTAATTTCTTTTTTGTTTTTGTTTTTGAAACGGGGTCTGGCTCTGTAGCCCAGGCTGTGGAGTGCAGTAGCCGGATCTCGGCTCACTGCCAGCTCCGCCTCTCAAGTTCACGCCTTTCTCCTGCCTCAGCCTCCCAAGTAGCTGGGACTACAGGCGCCCACCACCACGCCTGGCTAATCTTTTTGTATTGTTAGTAGAGACGGGGTTTCACCATGTTTGCCAGGATGGTCTCGATCTCCTGACCTCGTGATCTGCCCACCTCGGCCTCTCAAAGTGCTGGGATTACAGGTGTGAGCCACCGCGCCTGGCCATTTAATTTCTTATACCCAGCTCTGGGGAGGAAAACAGAGCTGTTAGTTGATTCCATGCCATCAACTTCCTAAACACTTTTATGTACTGAAATTTGGTATTGTACTAAATATTACAGAAATACAAATGTTACCTAAGTGACTCTTGAGTTTTGAACGTAAATCAGCAAGGGAAATGTTTTACAATTTTTTTGGGGGGAGGGGGACAGGCTCGTTCTGTCACCCAGGCTGGAGTACAGTGGCGCCACCTCGGCTCACTGCAACCTCTGCCTCCCGGGTTCAAACGATTCTTCTGCCTCAGCCTCCCAAGTAGCTGGGATTACAGGCTCCCACCACCATGCTCAGCTAATTTTTATATTTGTAGTAGAGAAGGGGTTTCACCATGTTAGCCAGGCTGGTCTTACACATTTTATTTCCTATTTCTTCATCTTGTGTTTTTTCATCCTTTTATTCTCTTTTAAGGATGCAGTTTTTAGTGATGGATTATACATGGAAAGAAATGAAAAAAAAAAAATGAGTTCAAGGAGAGTTCTTTGATAGTATGCATCAGCTTTCTTATAAATTTACCGGAAATGTCTTCAAAAATGGTTGCCCTTTTCTTTATTAAACATTTTTTAAAATAGCAGTTTTTTTGAGATTTAATTCAACCACAAAATTCGCCAATTGAAAGTATACAATTCAGTGTTTTTTAGTACAGAGTTACACAACCATCACCACTATCTAATTTCAGAACATTTTTATCACCTCAAAAAGAAGCCCTATATCCATTAGCAGTCACACCCCACATTCCACCCCCAGCAGCCCTAGGCAAACACTCTACTTTTTGTTTCTATAGATTTGCCTGTTCTAGACATATTATGTAAGTGGAATCATACCATAAATGGTCTCTTATGACTGACTTCTTTCACTTAGCATGCTTTCAAAGTTCATACCTGTTGTCACATGCATCAGTATTTTATTACTTTTTGTTGCTGTATAATCGATTGTATGGATATATCACATTTTGTTTATCCAGTCATCAGTCGATAGATGTTTACATTGGTTTCACTTTTTAACTATCACAAATAATGCTGCTATGAATATTTTTATACAGGTTTTTTGTGTGGACTTATGTCTTCAGTTCTCGTGGTTATATACTTCTGAGTAGAATTGTTGCATTATATGATAAATGTATGTTTAACCTTCTGAGTAAAGACCAGACTGCTTTTCCTCTCCTCTCCTCTCCTATCTGCTCTCCTCTCCTCTTTCCTCCTCTCCTCTCCTCTCCTCTCCCCTCCCCTCCCCTCCCCTCCCCTCCCCTCCCCTCCCCTCCCCTCTCCTCTCCTCTCCTCTCCTCTCCTCTCCTCTCCTCTCCTCTCCTCTCCTCTCCTCTCCTCTCTTTCTGAGACTCTGTCAACCAGGCTGGAATGCAGTGGCACGATCTTGGCTCATTGCAACCTTCAGCTCCCGGGTTCAAGTGATCTCATGCCTTAGCCTCACGAGTAGCTGGGATCACAGGCGTGCGCCGCCACACCCAACTAATTTTTGTATTTTTAGTAGAGACAGGGGTTTCACCACGTTGGCTAGCCTGGTCTCCAACTCCTGACCTCAGGTGATCTGCCTGCCTCAGCCTTCCAAAGTGCCGGGGATTACAGGCGTGAGCAACCGAGCCCAGCCCAGACTGGTTTTCAAAGTGGCTGAATCACTTAATAATCCTGCCAGCAATATTTGAGGGCTCCAACTTCTCTACATCCTTGCCAACATTTGTTATTGTCTGTCTTTTTAATTTTAGCTGTCTTAGTGAGGATACAGTGGTTTCTCATCATGGTTTTGATTTGCAGTTCCCTGGTGACTAATGATATTGAGCATCTTTTCATGTGCTTATTGGCCATTTATATATCTCCTTAGGAGAAATATATAGCCAAATCCTTTACCCACTTTGTACTATCATTTTTACTTGTCATAAAATACACAACATAAAATTTATCATCTTGACCCTTTTTAAGCATACAGTTCAGTGGCATTGAGTACATTCATATTCTTGTGTTATCATCACCATGATCCAGTCTCCAGGACTCCTTTGATCTTGCAAAACTGAAACTCTTTTTTTTGTTTTTGTTTTTTTGAGCATTCTTTCCATCTTTTATTACTGCTGAGGTTAAACATTTTCATGTGATTACTGGTCATTCATATTTCTTTGTGGGACAGCTTGTTAACTTAATAAATAATACTAATGTTTTTCCTGATTATAATATACTTATTGTAGACATGTAGAAAATACAGAAGAATATAAGACCATAGAGGAAAAAATTAACGTAATTCAAATTATAAAAACAACCATTGCTGCTAATTTTTACTTTTCTCTGCACATGTTTTCTTATAGAATTGATATTCTGGACAAATATGTTTTAGAGTATATGTTTTTCCTTTCCTTTTTTGAGACAGAGTCTCACTTTGTTGCCCAGGCTGGAGAGCAGTGGCTAAATCCCAGTTCACTACAACCTCTGCTCCTAGGTTCAAGCAATTCTCCTGCCTCAGCCTCCCGAGTAGCTGGAATGACAGGCATGTGCCACTATGCCCGGCTAATTTTTGTATTTTTAGTAGAGACGGGGTTTCATGGGCCAGACTGTTCTTGAACTCCTGACCTCAGGTGATCCTCCCACCTCGGCCTCCCAAAGTGCTGGGATTACAAGGCGTGAGTCACCGCACCCGGCCCTGTTTTCTCTTTTTTGTAAAATTTAATTTAATTAATTTTAAGTTCCAGGATACCTGTGCAGGATGTGCAGGTTTGTTACATAGGCAAATGTGTGCTATGGCTTGCTGCACCTATCAGTCCATCACCTAGGTATTAAGCCCAGCATGCATTAGCTATTTTTCCTGATGCTCTCCCTCCCCACACCTGGACCCTGACAGGCCCCAGTGTGTGTTGCTCCCCTCCCCGTGTCCTTGTGTTCTCATTGTTCAGCTCCCACTTATGAGTGAAAACATGTGGTGTTTGGTTTCCTCTTTCTATGTTAGTTTGCTGAGGATAATGGCTTCCAGCTCCATCCATGCCTCTGCAAAGGACATGATCTCATTCTTTTTTACAGATGTGTGGTATTCCATCGTATATATGTACCACTTCTTTATCCAGTCTATCATTAATGAGCATTTGGGTTGATTCCATGCTTCTGCTATTGTGAACAGTGAAAACTGAAACTCTTTACCCATTCAATAATAACTTTCCCTTTCTTCACCCCAGCAACTCATTCTGTTTTCGGCCTCTATGAATTTCAGTACTCTAGGTACCTCATTTAAGTGGAATCAGGCAGTATTTGTCTGTCTGTGACTGGCTTATTTCACTTAGCATCATGTTCTCAAGGTTCATCCATGTCGTAACATGTGTCAGAATTTCCTTCCTTTCTAAGGTTGAATAATATTCCAATTTATGTATAGTCCATATTTTGCTTATCTAGTCATTTGTCAGTGGACACTTGGGTTACTTCTACCCCTTGACTATTGTGAATAATGCTGCTGTGAACATGTGTGTATAAATATCTGTCCAAGCGCCTGCTTTCAGTTCTCTTGGGTATGTACTCAGAAGTGGAATTACTGGATTATATGGTAATTTCATCTTTAACTTTTTAAGAAAGTGCCATACTGTGTTCCACAGCAGCCACACCATTGTACATTTCTACCAGCAGTGCACAAGGGTTCCAATTTCTCCCCGTCCTCACCAACACTTGTTATTTTCTGCTTTTTAAAAAACAGTAGCCATTCTAATGAGTGTGAGTTTGTATCTCATTGTGGTTTTGATGATTTGCATTTCTCTAATGATTAGTGATTGTATTAGAAACTTCAGGCTGCCATAACAAATACCACAGACTAGGTGTCATAAACAACAGAAATTTATTTCTCACAGTTCTGGAGGCTGGGAGTCCAACATCAGGTTCTGGCTGATTTGGTTCTCAGTGAGAGCCCATTTTCTGACTTTCAGGTGGTCACCTTTTCACCGTGTACTCACATGGTAGAGAGAGATCCTTCTCTCTTCCTTTTCTTATAAAGCCACCAATCCTATGAGATTAGGATCCTATCCCTATGACATCATTTAACCTTAACTACTCCCTATAAGCCCTGTCTCCAAACATGGACACCTTGGAAGTTAGGGTTTCAACATATGGGTTTTGGGGGGACAGTTTGGCCCATAGCAGTGACCTCGAACATCTTTTAATGTGCTTATTGGTCATTTGTATATCTACTTTAGAGAGATGTCTATTCAAGTCTCTCGCCCATTTTTATTTTTTAGAGATAGAGTCTTGCTCTGTCACCCAGGCTGGAGTGCCATGGCACGATCTCAGCTCACTGCAAGCTCCATCTCCCGGGTTCACTCCATTCTCCTGCCTCAGCCTCCCAAGTAGCTGGGACTATAGGCACCTGCCACCACGCCTGGCTAATTTTTGTATTTTTAGTAGAGACGGGGTTTTGCTGTGTTAGCCAGGATGGTCTCGATCTCCTGGCCTCGTGATCCATTTGCCTTGACCTCTCAAAGTGCTGGGATTACAGGCGTGAGCCACCGCGCCCAGCCAGCCCATTTTTAAACAGGGCTGCTTGTCTTTTGTTGTCGTTGAGTTGCCGGAATGCTTTATATCCTGGATACAAGCCTCTAAGCAGATATGTGACTTGCAAATATTTTCTCCCATTCTGTGGGTTGTCTTTTTCATTTCTTGATGGTGTTCTTTAAAGCACAACAGTTTTTAATTTTGATGAAGTCTCATTTATTTCTCTTTTGTTGTCATGTCTAAGAAATCATTGCCTAATTCAAAGTCATGAAGATTTACTTACTCCTTTGGTTTCTTTTAAGAGTTTTATAGTTTAAGCTCTTACATTTGGGTGTATGATTCATTTTGAGTTAATGTTTACATACGGTGTGAGATATCCCTTTTTAAAAAATTCCTAAGAACATCAGAGTTTCAGAATGTTCTCTACTAGATTAGATATGAAAAAATTGGTGAGGAGGGTTTTTTTTTTTTTTTTTTTTTTTTAGACAGAGTCTCTCTCTGTCACCTAGGCTGGAGTGCAGTGGCACAAACATGGCCCACTGCAATCTTGACCTCCTGGACTCAAGCAATAGCCTCCCAAGTAGCTGGGACCACTAGTTGTGTGCCACCACACCTGGATAATTTTTAATTTTTTTTGTAGAGACAAGGCCTCATTGTGTTGCCCAGGCTGGTCTCAAACTCCAGAGCTCAGGCAATCAGTCCTCCTGTCTTGGCCTCCAAAAATGTGGGATCACAGGGATCCTCCTGTCTTGGCCTCCAAAAAATGTGGGATTACAGGGATGAACCACCGTGCCCAGCCAGGAGGGTTTTTTGAATTGCTGTTTTAGGGGGTCTTTTAAAAATATCAGGGACTCACTGCAGACATGGGAAATCACATCTATTATATCATCTAAAATATGTTTCATTTATAATAAGCTCATTCAGTCTGTTTTATAAGCAGAGAAATCCAAACATACGGTAACTTAACAGGAATGGCTGCCAATTAACAGTTGAGTTAACACTCATTGAGAGATTATGAATAATATCTTGATTATAAATCAAAGCTTGGTCTCGTCTTTTTAGCCCCAAATTACTAAGACTACATAACATTTTTTAGTCTGATTAATGGTAGAGTAACTAATTAGAATGGGAAAGAGATTAGCAAATCATTCAAAATGTCAAGGGCAGGCAAAGTGCCGTTTTGTCATAGATAAAATAGTAAAGCTTATAGCAACAGGTGTGCATGATAAGTAAGATCTGAGAATTCCTAGGTATTGAAGAGTCTAGGTAATGTTTTTAATGTCAGCATTATTTGGTTAGACTTGATTTTCTTCTTCTGAATTGCCTTGCTGCTGAATTGGCCTTTGATTTATTGACATTCTAAGATTTGGTGTGGATTTTCTTTTTGCCTTGCAGGATGCAGAGAATCAAATATTAAAGACAAGTGTATGGTACTGGGAGGTAAATAATTATGTTTCCTTCTAAATATACTGCACTCCTGATCTGGATCTGCTGCAAAATATAGTTATTTAAGAAATAGGTATTATCTTTGTATTTCTAGTTCCTTAGATCTGCAGCAGACCTAATTTATTGTCATTCATTTAAGATGTATGGCCCTGGTTTCTGGTTGGGACTACCATCTTTAGCATTCAGATGGGAAGTCCTTTCTCCTAACAGATCGAACCAAGAGGATGATAAGTTAGATTATTAATCCAAATGTCTCTTTAGTTCTTTACTGAGGCAGACATTTGATTAAGTTTTCTTTTTGGCTACTCCTAACAGGTCTGGAATGATGAATTTTTATCCTGGAACTCCAGCTTGTTTGATGAGATTAGAGAGATCTCCCTACCTCTAAGTGCTATCTGGGCCCCAGATATCATCATCAATGAGTTGTAAGTGTGCCAGTGTGTATTTCTGTGGGGTTTAGACTCCTTGGCATAGTCAGGCCAGTTGCTGCTTACTTTCAGTCAGTGTTGCTCATTTTTGCTTCTCAAGTTGAAGGGGAGCATGTTGTTGGGAGTATTCAGGTTAGAAGTGCCATGTGTTGACGTTGTTTAAGATACAGATCTGGTTACTAATGTTGAGGTTACTTATTATGTCTGTGTTGTTATAGCAGCAAATGAGCTAACTTACAAGGCTGTCACTGAAAAGCTCATCTTTGCCAGGGTGAATAATCTCATGGAAAATGAGATTGTGTTTTTGCAGGGCTAGGCTGGTCATGGACCTCATGATCACTACCATCTCCTGATCATCCCGTCTATATTTTGAAATGACCAATGTCCTCTCTGTGACAACAAGTTCTCTTGTGTTTCATATAGTGTGGACATTGAAAGATCCCCTGACCTTCCCTATGTTTATGTGAACTCATCTGGGACCATTGAGAACTCTAAGCCCATCCAGGTGGTCTCCGCATGCAGTTTAGACACATATGCTTTTCCATTTGATGTCCAGAATTGCAGCCTAACCTTCAAGAGCATTCTGCATACAGGTAAACCATGAGAGATACCCATCAATGCTGGGTTGGTACACGTAGGTGAAATGATATTATACTGTCCTTCAGGTCTATTTTATTCTTGCAGATAATTGGCTATTTAAAAATCGGAATCTCTTCTTGCAGTTTTTTGGTTCCTGCTGTAATCCAGACCAAGTATGACGCTGTAGCCCACTGGGGTTGTTTTGGAAACACAGTGTTAAGCCTCTACTGCCACGGATAATATTATAGAAATCGCAGGCAAGCTCCATCATTCTACAGAGAGTGTATTCCAAGCTATAAATTCACAGTTTTTTTTTTTTTTTTGTGACTATAAAGATTTTATTCCGCATCCCTACCCCCTAATTCAAATAAGGCCAAGGAGACTGTGCCTATGGGGGCAGGAGAAAGAGGAAGGATTCAAATTGGGAGCTGGAAAAGTGGGTGGATGTTGGCATCTCTTTCTCTCTGGGAAAGTCAATTGTTTCTGTTGTTTGCAGTGGAAGACGTAGACCTGGCCTTTCTGAGGAGCCCAGAAGATATTAAGCATGACAAAAAGGTGTTTTTGAATGACAGTGAGTGGGAACTTCTATCTGTGTCCTCCACATACAGCATCCTGCAGAGCAGCGCTGGAGGATTTGCACAGATTCAGTTTAATGTAGGTTCTTTACTACCTGTCCCTAGTGCCCACTTCTCCACAGCCTTTGGCCTTCTCTCTTGGGCCGAGGAATTTCTGCTCTATTGCATGTTCTCATTCATGATCACCCAAGAACAGGGACTTCAGCGGGCTCTGAGCATCCACTCACATTCCAGCATTTCACAGAACAGAGGTTCAGTGGGAGATGCTGGGCCCCTCCAGAAGATAACAGACACCAGAGGCCTGAAGCATGCCCTGCAGCAGGAATCCTCCAATCTTTCCACACATACTCACATGATGGCTTCTAATTGCTACTCAGAAAAAACACAGACAAACCCACACACAACAACAACAACAAACTGGGAAGACTTTCTCATCAACATTATTGTCCTATTTTTTTATTGAGTAAATTATCAACTAATTCCAGATGCAGATGCATAATATGAAAATATTATTAACTTGAATATCTTACAGGATTAGCCAATAAGACCCACAGAGACCACTGGTAACTTCTGGATCAGAGGGAATAATTAACCCCTCAAAAGTATGATGGGAACCCACACTCCTCCAAGGCGTCCCTGGGAATGCCCTTGGCTGCATTGTTCACAGGGAAATTTGTCCGCCATGAAACTGGGGGATGGTGGGATACAGGACAGTGAAGCCTGCTGATTTGTACTCCAGGGGCAGCCATTCTCCTTTCTTTGGCCCCCTGGGAAACTGTTTTGACATGTGGTCTGCAGCAATTTCACACAACTGGTAAACTACATCATTCGTATTCAGCAGTGCATTCTTCTTTTCTGCAAAAAGTCAGCTAGTGGTGGTGTAGTGAGGGGATGGTGGTCCTTCATGCCAAGTAATGGATTCGGTTGAAAAATAGAAACCACAGGCAGGTCAGGACTGCACTCAAGATGAATTATCCTAAAAATATACCTTTGGAATAAGAAGGAAAATTTAGACTAGACTAAGGTGCTCTGGATATGCTAAGGGGTGGTGATGAAATAAACTATCATTCACCGAGTGCGGTGGCTTATGCCTGTAATCCCAGAACTTTGGGAGGCCAAGGGGGGTGGATCATTTGAGGTCAGGAGTTCCAGCTAGTCTGGCCAACATGGCATAACCCCATCTTTACTAAAAATACCAAAACTTGCTGGGCGTAGTGGTGTGCACCTGTAATCCCAGCTACTCAGGAGGCTGAGGCATGAGAATCGCTTGAACCCAGGAGGTGGAGGCTGCAGTGAGCCAAGATCATACCTCTGCACTCTAGCCTGTGAACAGAGGGAGACTCTGTCAAAAAAACAAAGGAAGGAAGGAAGGAAGGAAGTGAGGGAGGGAGGGAGGGAGGGAGGGAAGGAAGGGAGGGAGGGAGGGAGGGAGGGAAGGGAGGAAGGGAGGGAGGGAGGGAGGGAGAGAGGGAAGGAAGGAAGAAAGAAAAGAAAGAAAGGAGGTAGGGAGGGAGAGAAGAAGGAAGGAAGGAAGGAAGGAAGGAAGGAAGGAAGGAAGGAAGGAAGGAAAGAAGGAAGGAAGGAAGGAAGGAAGGAGAGAGAAAGCTAGCAAGCAAGAAAGAGAGAGAGAGGAGGGAGGGAAGGAAGAAGGAAGGAAAGAAGGAAAGAAGGAAGGAAGGAAGGAAGGAAGGAAGGAAGGAAGGAAGGAAGGAAGGAAGGAAGGAAGGAAGGAAGGAAAGAAGGAAGGAAGAAAGGAAGGAAGGAAGGAACTATTACTGAGGTTACAGGTATCCCTCAATTGGTTAAAGGTGTACACAGCTTTCCAGCAAAGCTCTTGTTAAATCTGGGCCTCTTAGACACAGCTGTGGTTTGAACCTGACTGATGTATAATGCTGGCTAGTAGCTAATCACAACTCATACCCTCCTGATAGTGGGCTTTGGGTTCTTGCCTAGAATTCTGCTCAGTTTTAAGCAAAGCTTGCAATGTGGGCTGTTTGTCCACTTTTCTTGTGAGGAAAAGGGAAGGAAAGCAAGCAAGTTTGTTTTTTTTTTTGTCTTTTTTAAATTTCAATGAGTTTCTTGGCTAAGAGTAAACACCTCATTAATTTTAAAGATATCAGCCTACAAACATTATTAATGCAGCCCGAATAATGGAGAGCATTAAAGGGAAATGTGAAGGAGTAGCACATGCAAGGTGGAACACAGTCACCTACCAAGCGCTCCTGAGAACACTGCACACACCATTACCTACACTGCACGGAGGAAACAAACACAGGCAAGAGATGGGGCAGGTAAACAAGGGCGTGAGCTTGCATTCACAGGCACACATGTGCATACACACACACACTCTCTCTCTCCATAGAGCAGCTATTATTTGTAGTTACACGTCACCTTCCTTCACCCTAAATGTTAATTCGTCAACAGCAACTGAAGGTTTTCTATATACTATCTCCATTTTAATTATGATGAACAGAGACAGTGAGAAGATTGTTTAATGGAGGGGAGGCTTCCCTGGATCTCAGAGCCACGGTTCAGTTCCTCTGCTCTCCTCACTGCCATCCTTCCCTGCTGGGTACATGTTGAAGTGGAAGTGTGCTGGAGGCAAGTGCAATTTGATTTCATGCTCTTGGAGCTTTTCCATGGGTCCTTCTGCCCTGGGGGTGGACGTGGGGCTGGCTTCCACCCTGGTCCTCAGGAGCAGAGTAGGGAGAGAATCCTGAGTAGAGTCACAGATCATATTTGGCAGGGCAGGAAGCCAGACTCAGGAGCAATTCTGCAGCTTCAGAAAGACTAAAAGTGGATTCAGTGACGATCAATTTTCTGCCTGCCAACCTCGCTCACCCTCCATGCATTTCTGCTCTGTGCACAGCGCCTAGGCTCATTCTCTTACTCCATACTGGACATCCCACTCTGAATTTAGCAACCAAGGCACCTGGGTTTCCTTCAACAGCCATTGACCAGTGATGTGAAATTCAGAGCCTGATTCTATTATGCCAACACTGGGCCTGCCAGGGTCCTGACAGCAAAGGACCATCTCCTCTTAATCTACTTGCCGGCTGTGTCTCAGTCCAGGCTGCTCAGCAGGAGGTTGGGGACAGGTAGGGAAGGCAAGAGAAGCAATAATCTATTCTAAATTCATCGTTACCCTTGGCCTGAGGTACACTGCTGCCATTTATCCTAAATCAAGTGCTCTGGATGCCCTATGAGTTTCAGCTAATGTGCAATCATAGCTGCTGACTCTGGGACACAAATTGTTTATCAGAGGACACCACCGATGCTTTGGAGTCGGGCTACGTTCCACAGGGGGCCCAGAGCACAGGCACTTCTCCCTACAAAGATGTCTGTGCACAGCCTGGGACCCGGTCCAGCAGCCATGGGAGGGGAGGTTTCCTCCAATATATTATTGGAGGTGCTGGTTCCCAGAAACAGCAGGGTGAGCATTTGATTTTGCATGGCAGTGGTTTTTTTTTTTTTCTTTAAAGAATGAGGGTAGAAGTGGGAGGAGGTAGGAATACAATTTAGGAACTTGTGTTGGATGGAAAAGGGTGGACAGCTGTGGAAACTAAACCGAGCCCAACCACAGATATCCTCACACCAAGTAAAGTGTTTATTTGGGTAGGAATTGGGGTGCCCACAGGGTGTCCTAGAAAATGCAAAGGGGCATTTGGGAAAGAAATGCCTTTATCCTCTTTTTCTGTTATAATTTTTTTCTAGATTAGGTGGAGTAACTTTGTTGAGATACTTATTGAATGCAGCTCATAAACTTGATAGAAGATCAAGATCCCTCTAAGCGCCAGCAGATCATGAGAGAGAGAGAGAGAGAGAGAGAGGAGAGAGAGAGAGAGAGAGAGAGAATTTAGAGCCCCAGATATCCTTTCTGGGTCACTCAAGTGATTTGGGACTCACAGACTGACTTTCTGCTCATCCAGTGCAAACCCATAGTCTAGATCCAAGAAACTCTGACTCCGGTGCTTAAATGGCAGCAACTTTCCTGTTCTTTCTGAGTTGGGAATGCTGGGAGGGGCTTTGGAGAGGAGGAAAATGGGCTTCTGTATGAAGCGGAGTCTGGGCGTCAAAATTCCAACTATGTCATAAAGACGGTCATGCAAAATGAGTACTGGTGGGGTCTACCATCAAGGAGGCAATTAGAGGCTAACCTTGGGGCCTATTCCCTCTCCAAGGAGCTCTCCACACACACATTCTGAATTAGATTGATCTCTTTCATTAACATCAATAGGCTCCAAATACCTTTGTGTACTTATTATTACCTGGCTTTAATGGATAATGAAATTGTGGCATAATATTGCTAACACCTGAAGGGTGTCTAATGGGGAACATGGACTGAAACTAAAGTGCTTTTTCTTCCCTTTCTGTGGAATTTAAAGGCACCAGCTCCTTTAGTCCATTAGAAATGGTGGGCTGTGGGTAGGGGCAGTTTTGCAGACAGCAGTGTCTCACTGAGCAGGTGACATGCCTTCTACTCGGCAGAAGCAGGAGTCACTGCTTCTTGCATGATCTGCAGAGAGGTCGCCCGCAGAAAGACTGATCTCAAGAGGATAGCTCCCATTTGGGCTAATTCCACATTTCCATTATATTGGAAGTAAAAGTAGCACTACTACCAGACTCCAATACAATTCCATGAACATCTTTCGGGTTCTTACATGTGCCAGGCTCCATAGTGAACACTTAGGACATAATGATGAATAAATGAAGGTTCCTGACATCTATCACAGATGCCCAAAATCTGCCCAGGGAGACACAATAGCAATATCCACAAAGCTGAGCACTTACTCTACGCCAAGCACCATTTTAAGAGTTTGTATCTATAATCCTCACATCCCTAGGAGATGGGTGCTCCAAGTATCTGCATTTTTACAAATAAATGAATTGAGGTGCAGAGAAGTTAAGTAACTTACAGGAGGCTGCAAAGTGACTGGTGGAGCCTGGACTTGAACCCAGGCAACTTGACTCCAGAAACGACGTGACTAATACTATATCACGCTGACACACAACTAAAGGCAGAGCAGCATATTCCGGTCCATTCTTTGCCATTCGCCCACTGTGCATTACTTGGCAAGTCACGTGTATTAGTGTCACAAGGCTGCCATAACAAAGTAGCCCAAATTCGGTGACTCAAAACAACAGAAATTCATCTTCTTGCAGTTCTGCAGGCTATAAATCTGAAATCAACACTTGGGCAGGGTTGGTTCCTTGTGGGCATTCTGAGGGAGAATCTGCACCTTGTCTCTCCTCAGGCCCTTGGTGGTTGCCAGGAACCCTTGGTGTTCCTTGGCTGGCAGATGCATTGCTCCCATTTCTGCCTCCATCTTCACATGGCCTTCTCCATGTGTGTCTCTTCTCTTTTTATCAGAACTCCAGTCACATTGGATTGAGGGCCCACTCTAGTATGACCTCATCCTGCTCTAGTACATCTCCAATTATCTCATTTCCAAATAAGGCTACATTCTGAGGTTCCAGGAAAGACATGAATTCTTGGGGGCCCTTTTCAACCTAGTAGAGTCTGCAACCCAAAATTCACTTCTGCTCCACGTACAAATACATTCAGCCCCATCCCAACATCCCCCAAAGTTTAACACAGCATCATTCCAGTGTCAACTCTAAGTCCAAAATATCATCTAAACTCAAAAAGTCCCAAATCTCATTGTTTAAATGATCTAAAGCAGGTATGGACCCTGACTATGGTCCATTCTGAGGCAAATTTTCTCTCCCGCAACAGACTCATGAAACAATCACCAGAATCTGCTTCCTGATCCTACAAGATGGGATAAGGGCAGGGAACTGTCTTATTAATGGTACTAACTTCAGTATTTAGGATAGTACCAGACAACCTGTTCATGCTCAATTAATGTTTATTGAACAAAGGAATAAAGGGCTCTGATTATCCAATGAGATAATAAAAACAAAAAATTTCTGAGAACTAGAGTTTCTTTAGGCTACACTGGGTTTGCAGGGAAAATTAGTCTAGTCCTGGCGCTATGGCTCACGCCTGTAATCCCAGCACTTTGGGAGGCTGAGGCAGGTGGATCACCTGAAGTCGGGAGTTTGAGACCAGCCTGGCCAACATAGCGAAACCCTGTCTCTACTAAAAATATAAAAATTAGCTGGGCATGGTGGCGGGCACCTGTAATCCCAGCTACGCAGGAGGCTGAGGCAGGAGAATCGCTTGAACCTGGGAGGCGGAGGTTGCAGTGAGCTGAGATTGCATCATTGTACTCCAGCCTGGGCAACAAGAGCGAAACTGTGTCTAAAAAAAAAAAAAAAAAAATTAGTCCATAGGCAACATTGCCACCTAAATCAACCACAAGAAAAATGTGGGTTCTTTCTTCTGGAAGAAAACCAAAACCCGAAACTATATGTACTATTTCGTGTGTCTTAGAAATGTGAACATCCTTCCTAAAGGTAGGAGAATGGATGAGGTGGTTTTGGAAGGCCTATCTAGTTTTACCATTCTATAAGCCAAACAAAGATGAGAGATGTCTTTGTTTCATGTTACAGCAGAAGCTAATTGTCCACCCTTGTCCCTATGTCTTTTCCCTCTGCCTTCATTTACTGTTGACATCCAGTGAGGACTATCTTTCTGACAGGGTCAGCTAATAATATGCAGGGCTTAGTGAAAAATGAAAATGCAGGACCCCTTATTCAAACGTTATTAAGAATTTCAAAATAGCACCAGTGGAGCACTAAACCAAGTGCAGGACCCTTTCAAGAGCAGGCTCTGTGTGACTACACGGGCTCCATATCTGCAAAGCCCGCCTACCTCCTAACCTCTTAGCTCTTTCCACAGCTCTCCCTCAGATGATTTCTCGGGGAACACATAGTCTGATAAACCTGCACTTTCTTGGAAATCAGGGACCTTGAGGGGCCACACCATCCATCTCTGGCTCTGTCCCAGACATAGATTTACTGTTGTGTCAGCCTCTGGGTGGAGAGGTGTCATATCAGCTTGCTTTCTTTACATAGGGACGTTCTGTAGCGAGCACAGCTGCTCATCTCAGTTGTACCCAAGATATTTGGCAAGGCAAAAGTAAACTGCTTTTTGAAAAAGGAGGAAATCAAGGCATGGAGGGGTTGACTACATCATCCAGGGGGACTTAAACTAGCCCATGTAGACACCTGGAATCAAGGGGCTCAGGAATTCTGTCCCCTTGATTTTTTTTTTTTGAGACAGAGTCTCACTCTGTTGCCCAGGCTGGAGGACAATGGTGCGATCTCGGCTCACTGCAAGCTCCGCCTCTTGGGTTCAAGCGATTCTCCTGCCTCAGCCGGGACTGAGTAGCTGGGACTACAGGCACACGCCACCACACCTGGCTGATTATTGTATTTTTAGCAGAGATGGGGTTTGACTGTGTTGGTCAGGCTGGTCTCAAACTCCTGACCTCAAGTGATCCACCCGCCTCAGCCTCCCAAAGTGCTAGGATTACAGGTCTGAGCCACCACACCTGGCCTGTCCCCTTGATTTTGAGTCTGGGCTTTTTTCTGCTCAACCAACATGCCTTCTTGTACTTTGCTTATATTTTTCTTCCCCTTTGTGTAGTATCTGCCAAGTCGCTAGGGAGTGTTCCCATTTCTACCCTCTAGAGTCAGCAGGCGTGGTCACCCCCTCACCCTGACACCACAAGGCTAGATCACCAACAGCCCAGACTGGGTCACAACATAAAACCCCCATGGACTCTGGCCACTTGACTCCCTTTTTCCTGCCCCCACCTAACCACACCCATCTCAGTCACTGCATGATGACAGGAGCTAGAGGGGTGCAGGCTGATGACAGTTAATTTCGTTGTTGCTTTCCTTGTTGACTGCACTTTGGTAGAAATGTGTTTTAACCAAATTATTGCAAAGCAGTGAGTGACGCTCTGGTTTAGGCTTTTGCAGCCAATTATGGCTTAATGCGAATGACAACAGCCAGACGACAATATGCCAAACAACTCTGGCTTGCCAAGCTCCACAGAGTCAGGATACACGCCCAGACCCAATGGCTGGAGAGCCCCTACTCTTATCAGTAAGGCGATGTTTCATCTCCCCCAGTCAAGCTCTTCCCCCAGCACCTCCTGCTCCATCCCTGGCCTCTGCACTTCATCTCTGCCCTGGCTCATTTCTTTGTGACACTCTTCTCCGGTGGGAGATGGGGATGAAGGATAAGAACCCTGCACTCGACTCAGAGAGGTTGAGTCAGGTCAAGAGTTGTAGCTATCCTGTCCTGGGAAAAAGCACTGGGCTTAGAATCAGAAGATATGGGGGCACATCCCCGCTCTGTCCCTTACTCAACTTACCCACTTTAGGGGGCTCAGTTTTCCTTTCGAAAATCTATAAAATGGAGGCTATTACCTACCAAGTTTGCAGTGAGGATTAAATAAATCACACCATATGTGTGAAAGTGTCCAGCACACTATCTGATACATATTGAGCAGTTCATTGTTTGGTGAATCAGAGAAATGGGAGATTTCAAATGTTATTTTGTCCAAATCCAACAGCAAAGGGCCCAGAATACTCATTTGTTTAATAAACATTTATTGAATGCCCACTATAAGATAGGTCTTACTTTTGGCACCTTGGGGGATTATCATTACCCCAGAGATGGGATGAGATGAGAGTCCAGGCCGTAGTGGGGATGCAGCCCTGCCATTCACCCGTTTCTCTTTAAGAAGGATGAGCATAGAGTATGTGCTTATTAAAGACACTGCCCATCATCATTTCAAAGAAGTGAGGTATAAAAATTGGCAACAACATTAGTAATTTTATGAGACTCAAATTCCAAGCTACAAGAGTAACTCTGTGTGGCCAGGACAGTGCAGGACAGCAGGACAGCTTCAGGTGGCCTCCACTGAGACCCACTCCTCCACCCCTGCATCTGTGCTCCTGGAGACAGAGCTGTGGCTTGCAAAGATGGGACCGCTGGTCATGTTTGGCCAGTGGGGAGAGGGAGTGGGCAGGGGAAGCAGTGGCAGGAGATGGGAGGAGGGAGGAGGGCTGAGTGGGGGTACTTAGCTCTCCATTTCCGCCAATACCAGTGGAGTCAACACCAGACAGACTAAGAGAAAACCATAGGTCCTGTCTGGCAGCCTCTGCACAGCTTTCCCTTCAGGTCTGGTCACCACGCCAGCCCTTGGCTCCTTCAGGCCTAAGGGTGGTAACAGCTCACCCAGTCCCCCAAAAGCCCTGGGGTCTGCCCTGCATCTTGTGGTTTCCCTATAGCCTGCTCACACCTTGCAAATAGTCTCGTTATTGAGCCCTCTTCAAACTTCCAAATTTAATTGTGCAAGTTTTCCTGCCCAGAATGATAGACACACAGGCGGTAAGGAGCTCAGAATCCAAGGAAGAAGATATATTAGACCAAAAAGTAATACAATAGGCCAGGCACGGTGGCTCACACCTGTAATCCCAGCACTTTGGGAGGCCGAGGCAGGGGGATCACCTGAGGTCAGGAGTTCGAGACCAGCCTGGCCAACATGGTGAAACCCCGTCTCTACTAAAAAAACAAAAAATAAGCCAGGCGTGGTGGTGCACACCTGTAGTCTCAGCTACTCGAGAGGCTGAGGCAGGATAATTGCTTGAGCCTGGGAGGTGGAGGTTGAGCTGAGATTGCGCCACTGCACTCCAGCCTAGGCAACAAGAGTGAAATTTCGTCACACACACACACACACACACACACACACACACGTAATACAATATATTGCATAATAAATGGTTTCAGAAGGAAGATTTTAGTTTCAAAACAGTTTCTCACTTACCAGTTGTGTGAGTTTAAACAAGGAATTCAACCCCTTTGAAACTCAGTTTCCTTGTTTGTAAAATGAAGTTAATGATACCCAGCCTTTAAAGTTGTGAAGATTGAATAAGTTAAGTTTATGAGCCACTGAGTCTGGTGCCTGGCACACAGCAAGTGGTAAGTAAATGCTAGCTACTGCTTCTTATTATAACTATTAATACTATTAATATTAGCTCTATGTAAAACTTAAAGGATTTTTTTCTCTTTTCTAAACCAAAAAGTAACCTGAAACATATTTCTAAGATAAGTTACACAGACTTTTTCACATTTTTGCACATTATGCAAAAATGTTGGGACTTTGGGGAGCATTCCTGGCTATGAATTTGGCCAAATCTGAGTCTGTTGGCCTAGACCCTCTTTTCATTAGATCGCTTGTTCCTGGCCAGGTGGTGATGCGCAGACACCCCCTGGTCTACGTCGTGAGTCTGCTGATTCCTAACATCTTTCTCATGCTGGTGGACCTGGGGAGCTTCTATGTGCCACCCAACTGCCAAGCCAGGATTGTGTTCAAGACCAGTGTGCTGGTGGGCTACACCGTCTTCAGGGTCAACATGTCCAACCAGGTGCCACGGAGTGTAGGGAGCACCCCTCTGATTGGTAAGCAGCCTCAGGGTCACTGGACACTCATCTTACCTGACCCCTGTGAAAGATCTGATGCTGGCCAGGCATGGTGGCTCACGCCCGTAATATCAGCACTTTAGGAGGCCAAGGCGGGAGGATCACTTCAGTTCAGGAATTCAAGACCAGCCTAGGCAACATAGTGAGACCTTATCTCTACCAAAAATTTTAAAAATCAACAGGACATTCAGTGCATACTCACTACAACCTCCGCCTCCTGGGCTCAAGTGATTCTCCTGCCTCAGTCTCCCGAGTAGCTGGGATTATAGGTGCACACCACTACACCCGGCTAAGTTTTTGTATTTTTAGTAGAGATGGTTTCAACATGTTGACCAGGCTGGTCTCGAACTCCTGACCTCAGGTGATCCGCCCACCTTGGCCTTCCAGAGTCCTGGGATTACAGGCATGAGCCCACCATGCCTGGCCTGTTTGTTTTTATCCTCAGTTTCAACCAATAACTCAAAGTGACTGAGTCATTGATTTAGGCTATTCAGGAACCTGAGGCAGGAGGATTGCTAGAGTCTAAAAGTTTGAGTCTGGAGTAAGCTATGATCCCACCACTGCACTCCAGCCTGGGTAACAGAGCAAGAAGGGAAGGGAAGGGGAGGAGAGCGGAGGGGAGGGGAGGGGAGAAAAAGAGAGAAAAAGAGAGAAAGAGAGAAAAGAAGGAAAGGAAGGAAGTACAGAAGGAAAGAAGGAAGGAAGGAAGGAAAAAAAAAAAAAAAAGAGCAAGCCGGATGCATTGGCTCACACCCAGTTAATCACAACACTTTGGGAGCCTGAGGTGGGAGCACTGCTTGAGCCCAAGAGTTCAAGACAACATAGTGAGGCCTTGTCTCTCTCTCTGTTTTTTTTTTTTTTTTTTTTTGAGATGGAGTCTTTCTGTGTCTCCAGGCTGGAGTGCAGTGGCGTGATCTCCGCTCCCTGCAACCTCCGCCTCCTGGGTTCAAGCGATTCCCCTGCCTCAGCCTCCAGAGTAGCTGGGACTACAGGCGCCCGCCACCATGCCCATTTAATTGTATTTTAGTAGAGACGGGGTTTCACTGTGATGACCAGGATGGTCTTGATCTCCTGACCTTGTGATCCGCCCAAAGTGGATCTGGCCGTGAGGCCTTGTCTCTACAAAAAAAAAAAAAAAAAAAAAAAATTTGCCTGGTGTGGTGGTGTATGCCTGTAGTCCCAGCTTTTCAGGAGGCTGAGGAGAGAATCACTTCAGCCCAATAGGTTAAGGCTACAGTGAGCCATGATTGCGCCACTGCACTCCAGCTTGGGCAATAGAGCAAGACCCTGTCCCTAAAGAAAAAAAAAATCTGATGCTGCATTTCAGACTGGAGGCTAACTGCACCTCTTCTGGCTTCCCTCAGGGCACTTCTTCAGCATCTGCATGGCCTTCTTGGTTCTTAGCTTAGCTAAGTCCATCGTGTTGGTCAAATTCCTCCACGATGAGCGGCGTGGTGGACAGGAGCAGCCCTTCGTGTGCCTTCGAGGGGACACCAGCGCTGACAGGCCTAGAGTGGAACCCAGGGCCCAGCGTGCTGTGGTAACAGGTGTGTGAGAAGCCTTGTGCTTCTCCCGTGTCTGGATTGATCACCTTAAAAATTCATTCCTGTTGGTGATGTACTAGGTATTGCGTTGGCTTACATGAAAAACCTAAAACAACTGCTTCTTAACCTGGCTGTGGCATTTTATATTATCTCTCTGGAGACTGAAGGCTGCCTCCTTTTGGCTTTCTAGAAAGTCTCATTTTGTTGTTTTTTAGTTTGTTTTGGTTTGGTTTTTTGAGACAGGGTTTTGCCATGTTGCCCAGGCTGGTCTCGAACTCCTAGGTTCAGGCGATCTTCCCTCCTTTGCCTCCCAAAGTGCTGAGATTGCAGGTGTGAGCCACAGCGCTCAGCTGAAAGTCTAATTTTGGCTTGAAGTTCAGGCCCTCAGTTACTCTTTGTTTGTTTTAACAGAGTCTCACTCTGTCGCCCAGACTTGACTGCAGTGGCACAATCTTGGCTCATGGCAGTCTCTGCCTCCCAGGCTCGAGCTATTCTCCTGCCTCAGCCTCCTGAGTAGCTGGAACTACAGGCGTGTGCCACCATGCCTGGTTAATTTTTGTATTTTTAGTAGAGACAGGGTTTCGCCATGTTGGCCAGGCTGGTCTCGAACTCCTGACCTCAGGTGATCTGCCCACCTTGGCCACCCAGAGTGCTGGGATTACAGGCATGAGTCCACCGTGCCTGGCCTGTTTGTCAGTTTTTATCCCCAGTTTTAACCAATTACCCAAAGTGACTGAGTCATTGATTTCAGAATAGGAAAGTGCTGGCATGCACATGCACACATGTATACACGGAGCTTGTGTACATTTAGATTCTAGTTGCTTAATGTGAACAAGTGTAAGAATCATCCCAGCCCCTAAAGCTCCTACTGAGTCCATTTGGGCTGACCTCTAGCTCAGAAAATCTCCTGAACGGATCCAGCACACGTACACCCTGCTTACATAATACAGCTCTGACGTGTTCTCCAGGCTTCCTGCAGTACAATCTTGCCTCCCCTAATCGGGTGGGGAGAGTACCCAACCCAAACACAACCCACTGCTCAGTTTCACCCACAACTGTCCTTGAAGGATGAGGCCATCAGTGTCAAGAGAAAGTCCAGGTGGATCTTGGTAGTCCCTGGCTCACCCAGGGTGTTTTCCTCCATCATACAGAGTCCTTGTTCTATGGAGAGCACCCGGCCCAGCCAGGAACCCTGAAGGAAATCTGTTCGCAGCTTCAGTGTATCAACAACTATCTCCAAACTCAGGACCAGACAGACCAACAGGAGGCAGAGTGGCTGGTCCTCCTGTCCCGCTTTGATCGACTGCTCTTCCGAAGCTACCTTTTCATGCTGGGGCTCTACACCATTACTCTGTGCTCCCTCTGGGCACTGTGGGGCGGCGTGTGAAGACTGAAGTGTTCTGATCTCAGTAATTGTGCTGGCATTTAAGAGAGAGAAGAATGGGAATGACAGTGGGTTAAAAAGCTTTCTGGGTCGGGTGTGGTGGCTCTTGCCTATAGTCCCAATGCTTTGGGAGGCCATGGCAGGAGGATTGCTTGAGCCCAGGAGTTTGAGACCAGCCGGGGCAACATAGTGAGACCCCATCTCTACCAATAAATAAATAAATAAATAGATAGATAGATAGCTGGGCATAGTGGCTCATGCCTGTACTCTCAGCTACTTGGGAGGTTGAGGTGGGATTTGGGAGGCCACGGCAGGAGGATTGTTTGAGCCCAGGAGTTCAAGACCAGCCGGGGCAACATAGTGAGACCCCATCTCTACCAATAAATAAATAAATAATTAATTAAAATAATAGATAGATAGCTGGGTGTAGTGGCTCATGCCTGCACTCTCAACTACTTGGGAGGTTGAGGTGGGAGGATCGCTTGAGCCCAGGACTTCAAGGCTGCAGTAAGCCATGATTGCACCACTGCACTCCAGCGCGGGCAACAGAGCAAGACACTGTCTCAAAAAAAATAAAATAAAAGGCTTTCTGCCTTCATTGCCTTTCCACCTAATAGTCTGCTGTGTGATCCAAGAATCATATGTTCATGAAAATGTATAAACAGTATAAGTGTACAGTAAAAAAGTTAACTTTCCTTCTTATCCCAGTCCACTCACCCAGAGTAACCACTGTTAGTAATTTCTTCTGGAAAATTTCTAGGCACACACATGCATTTATGTATGCTTAAGCAGTTTTTTAAAAAGTATAAGATGGTTCCATCTTCCAGCCCTGCCTTGGCCATTTATTCAGTCGCCCATTCAACAAAACCTTTATAGAGTATTGATTAAGTCCTAGGCATTATGTTTGGCACACCAGAGAATACAAAATAAGTCAGCACAGATTATTATTCACTCGATGTGATTCCCATGGTCAACCTGCTACCAACCAACCAGAGCATAAAATTCCTGCCATAGCCGTCACCTTCTGAGGCTCTCGTTACCACTTCCCAGCTAAGTCCGCTGCCTCCACCCTCTTCCTGTGCCTCCTCAGCAGTGCATCCCCACTGGAGAGAACCCAGGTGCCAAGGCTTCTTTTTTCTTTTTTTTGAGGCAGAGTCTTGCTCTGTCACCAGATTGTAGTACAGTGGCGCAATCTTGGCTCACTGCAACCTCTACCTCCTAGGTTGAAGCAATTCCCCTGCCTGAGCCTCCCAAGTAGCTGGGACTACAGGTGCATGCCACCACACCTGGCTAATATTTTGTATTTTACTAGTAGGTGCCAAGGCTTCTAAGCCCAGTCCAGCACATTATTTAGTCCACATACAAGGGGCAACGCACGGAGTGGGAGGACAGGCATGGTCCACGGTCCTTTGCTTCAAGGAAGTTATAATCCACTGTCCCTGAACTAGTCAGCTAGGAAATACTACCCACTAAGTAGCTTTAAGAGAGATTTATTTTCTCACCAGTCTGGAAGCTAGAAGCCTAAGATCGAGGTGCAAATAGGGTGGCTTTCTTCTGAGCCCTCTTTTTTACTTGCAGGCTGATGTCTTCTTGCTGTGTTTTCACATGACGTTTCCTCTGTGCATGCTCATGTCTGTGTCCAGATTTTCTCCTCTAACAAGGGCACCAGTGTTGTTGGCTTAGGGTCCATCCTAGTGACCTCTTTTAACCTTAAATACTTTTTCAAGGCCCTATGTTCAAACACAGTCATATTCTGAGTACTGGGGGTTAGGATGTCAACATATGAATTTTGGGGAGTGGGCAGCAGACAGAGGGGACATATTTCAGCCCATAACACTCATGATTCTGGAGGTTTAGCAAGTTCAGAATCTGCGGAATAGGCCTGCAGGCTGGAGACCTGGGGAAGAGTCGCAGTTTGAGTCCAAAAGTGGCAGAATTTCCTCTTCCTCCAGGAAGGTGAGTCTTTTTCTATTAAGGCCTTCAACTGATTGGATGAGGCCCACTCATATTATAACCAGTAACTGACTCTGCTCAAAATCTACTGATTTAAGTGTTAATCTCATCTAAACATTACCTTCCTGGAAACGTATAGAATAAAGTTTGACTAAATATCTGTGTACCATGGTCTAGCTATGTTGACACATAAAATTAACCATCACAGTCCTGATGGCCCCTTAGCTTCCCATCTACATCCTCACTCACCCATCCAGAACAGGAGAGTCCTGGTCACCCTGGCACTTGGGTAACTAATCAACTTCCAGCTCATACTCTCTAGTAGACAAATACGTATCATGGCCTCATAACCTGAATCCTAAGATTAGAATTCAACCCTCCCACAAAATGGCCTTCTTTTTGTATTTGACTCTACTTGCCTCTTCCATTGTTTTCTATCACAGTCTCTTCAATCCAGCCAAGCCAACCCGCTTGCCATCCTCTTCGGGAAAGGGTTTATTTCCATCAAGCTTCTACTTCTATCTGACGTATTCTTCTGTTGCTTCGGCAATCTGTATTTCAACTCTGTCCTAGATCCTTGCTCAAAACAGCCTTCTTCCCCACAGCCTTTTCATCTGACCACCCCGACTCCCCACTTATCTCTACCTTTAGTCTTACCTTACCTTATATCCTTCTCCCTTTGAATGCTTTATGTCTTCGTGTGTGTGTGTTTGTGATTTGTCATATAGACAACACACTCCTAGAATAGTTACCCTATTTTCTCCTTCTGGTTTAATGCCCCATCTATGCCCAGGTCCATACAGAGTTTTATATCATATGGTGATTCTGCAATAACTATTGCTGGGAGACTCATTCTAGCTCACTACTGATGAGTGGACGACTATCTAGTGTGTTTTCCCATGTCTGAGAGGCAAAATCTATCCAAGGTCAGACCCCCAGTCTCTGGGCATCCTTCTCTCTCTTATCTGGTGCCATCATCTAAAGGTCGACAGGTAGAACACAGTGGGCTGTGTGATAGTCGTCAGTCCTAACGCTGTCAGCAGAAGACGCAAAACTCCAAAAGCTGTTTGCTAGAAACTTTTTCCAGCACTAAAATTGCCTTTAGAAAAATCTGCCCCCCCATCCCCCCGAAGAAAAGGAATTTAAATTCAAACAGCCTTTACCTGCATCCTCCTTCTCTCATTACCTCCCAGTTAGTGCTCAGCACCAATTGTCCATGAAATTCCACTGCTGCTGTTAATGAAATGAGGAACATAAGAAGTTTATGAACAGGAAGTGTCCATGCAAACCTCCACCTGTTTCCTTCCTCACTTCCTACTTTCTACTGCTGGCCTCCTCTGCTTTGATGTGCTCAGTTAGGCATCACGGTCCCAATGGCCCCTTAGTTTCCCATCCATGTCGATTCTGGCTTTCTCCACTTCCTCCTCCAGTTAACAGAGGAGGAAAGCAGAAAAAGGCCTGTGGTGAACTCCTCACTGTGGGGTCTTTCTCCTTCCCAGCTACGTCTTGGAGAAAGCACCAGTGTCAGAGTCAGGAGTCCTGATGATCGTGGTCCTGGCTCTGCCATTATCTAGCCAGGGGACCTCCATGAGCTTAACTTCTCAGACTTCAACTTACCTTATTTGAAATTGGGAATGTTTATACTTACTCTACCCCTCTCACAGAGTTATGAGGATCAAAATGAAAAAATGTATTGAACAATGCTTTGAAAAGTAAATAATGTATCACAAAATAAAGATAAGACCTGCTTCCTATCAACAGATGGACTCCAGTCTTGAATTTTGGTGTGGGATCCGATTTCCAGCTCCCTTTTTCAGAATCCAGTAATGGGCTCTGGTACTCCCCTAGTTGTTCCACTATTATAGGATCCAAAGGCCAAGGACTGAAGCTGTCACATGCCTCCTTACAGAGAAACTTGTGTGGCAGGGGTTGCCAAAGGGACTTCCCATTTCGTCTCACATGCAACTCACCTTTGTTCCATTCTCAGGTGACATTGCCCAGGTTCTTTACATCAGCCTCTAACAAGCAGCCCTTTAAGAGTGAAGCCTGGCCACCAAACTGGTCCCCGTGTACACTTCCTCTGTCTAGTGCCAAGTGGCCTTAATTTCAACTGCAGCCCAGAACTCATTCAAAGCCCCAGAGTCAGGTCTGCGTCCTGAAGCAATGACATTGCAAGCCAAAAATAAAATTCTAAGGGCCCTCCAGCCATCTGAATGGACTCCATCCTTTCAGTGAGGACATCCCAAAGTTAACCTGAACCACTGGGATTCAGGCCATGATGGGAAGGGGGTGTCAGACATGACTCATTATGCCCTCCTCCCTTTCAGAATTCTGGAAAAGTTGGCCAGCACCAACATTAACATCAACACAGATCTTAAGTCTGATAAGAAACATTTATAATCTGGCTAGGCGCAGTGGCTCACGTCTGTAATCCCAGCACTTTGGGAGGCTGAGGCAGGTGGATCACTTGAGGTCAGGAATTCAAGACCGGCCTGGCCAACATAGTGAAACCTCATCTCTACTAAAAATACAAAAATTAGCTGGGCATGGTGGCGTGCACCTGTAATCCCAGCTACTTGGGCGGCTGACGCAGGATAATTGCTTGAACCCAGGAGGCGGAGGTTGGGGTGACTTGAGATCGTGCCACTGCACTCCAACTTGGGCAACACAGTGAGACTCTGTCTCAGAAAAAAAAGAAACATTTACAATCTATTCTTTCTGAAGCATGCTGCCTGGAAGCTCCATCTGCATGATAAAACTTTGGTCTCCACAACCCCTTACCATAATCCTTTCTATAATCCTTACCATAATTCCTTTCTATTGATAATAAATCTTTTAAACAATTACCAATCAGAAAACTTTTAAATCTACTTAGGATCTGAAACCCTCTGCCCCATTGGCTTTAAGTTGTCGCCCCTTTCTGGACAGAACCAATATATACCTTAAATGTATTTGATACATGTCTCATGTCTCCCTAAAACGTACAAAACCAAGCTGTGCCCTGACCACCTTGGGCACATGTTCTCAGGGTCTCCTGGGGGCTGTGTCACTGGCCATGGTCTCGCATATTTGGGTCAGAATAAATCTCTTCCAATATTTTACAGAGTTTGACTCTTTTCTTCGACAACATCATGAACAAATGGCACTACAGACCTCCTCCTGGAATAGTGTCCTATGTGGTGGGAGGAATATGGGGTGCCAGCAGCCCTTATTTGCAGAGCAGCTTTAGCTCAGCCCCTCCAAATGTTCATACATTTCATGATTCCTGTTTCACAGAGAAAGGAAACTGAGGAACAGAGCAAAAACGGGATTCTCCCAGCTGTGAACGCTCCTACCATCTGCTCTTTCCCAGAATCCAAGGTGGTTTCAGCACTCACCAAGAAAGCACAGCTCCAGTTCTGGGGACTTCACTGATGTCTAGAATAAAGACTTAGTTAACTCCCAGGCCAGCCAGGCAGCCCCAGTTCATCACGTTGTAGAACTTTCTCCTTAGTGCAGCTAAAAACAGGGTCCTTATCATACAGCCATGAAAAATTAGGCCTGCAGACACTTTGAAGGGTAAGAAAAATGGAATTTACTAGGCAAAAAGAAAAAAAAAACCGGAAATAGGGACTCTCAGCAAAGCAAGAGTCTGCTAGCCAGTTTTCCCACCTCACAAATTGAATTCCCAGTTACCACACCCCAGAACCGGAGAGAGAGTTCAGGCTCCTCCCAGCAAAGGGCACGAACTTTCCATGGCTCTACCCTGTTCTCCCAGTACGCAGGCTGGTCAGGGATTCTCCAGGGATCTTCCCCCTTTGTACTTGGTTCTCTCAATTATATTTCTTTCTTTCTGTTTTTTTGTTTTGTTTTGTTTTTTGTTTTTTGTTTTTTTTTGAGACAGAGTCTCACTCTGTCACCCAAGCTGGAATGCGGTGGTGTGATCTTGGCTCACTGCAGCCTCCACCTCCTGGGTTCAAGTGATTCTTGTGTCTCAGCCTCCTGAGTAGTTGGGACTACAGGCATACGCCACCACACTTGGCTGATTTTTGTATTTTTAGTAGAGACGGGGTTTCACCATGTTGGACAGGCTGCTCTCAAACTTCTGACCTCAGGTGATCCTCCCGCCTCAGCCTCCCAAAGTGCTGGGATTACAGGCACGAGCCACCGCGCCTGGCCTCAATTATATTACAAGATGACTTCTGAGTGCTGATCTGATGACCTCCCTGAGCCTCTGCAGTCTTGATTATTGCCAATAATCAGGTGGTAGAGGGTCTCCCTTTCCTCGCGAGATACCCGCCACACCTTTTGCAGTTGTCCTAGAGGAGCAGGAGCTGCTATGATAAAGGAAGCTGAGCTTTTCACCTTTTAAACCACTGTGATGCAGCACGTCTCCTGTGGTCTGACTTCCCAGCCTGCATAAGCCAGAACTGGGAAGCAAATGAAAGAGTTGCCATGAGGGGAGCCAGAGTGAAAGCGCCCTTGCTAGAATTCATCCTCCTCTCAGCTCAGCCTCAAGGCTTCCCCAGGTGCTCTCACTTCTCAGAGATCTAATTACACATTTTAAGGCAAGGTTAGTAGAAGTGGGTGGAGTCTAAGTTTTATCCTGCCCTGTGGCTCTGAGGCTTCTAGGAAACTTCAGAGCTTGGGTTTTAAGGTAAAATCCACCCATTTCTCCATGGTGGATTGTCTCCTCAGGGCAGAGAGCCCTTCAGGAAGGCTGGGCTTCCTTCCTTGCAACCCCATTTGTGACCCTGGGCTCCACCTCAGCCATCGCCCTGTCCAGCTCAGCCTACCTTGTCCTGTTTCCTGGATCAGACTCCATCTCAGCAGCCGGAACTGCTCAGTCCTGAGTTATTTACCTGAGGAGACAGTAAGAGCTTCATAATTAGCTGAGCAACAGCATGGAGGCTTTTATGAGCAGCTCCACCCCCCACCACACTCTGGTGTCCGTAATTGAAATGACCCACACCAGTGATTAGATTAGGGGGCTGAAGAAGCCCAGCACGCTGCCCCCAGCCCCCTCCCCCGTCCTGTCGGGGAGGTGATGTAGTTAAGTTTGTGCTTCATTTGGTAGAGGCCATAAAGCAGGAATTGCAGCAAGGTTTTCTGCAGGGGTGGAAGGAACTGCTGGGCTGCGGGCGGCCTCTGTGTCAGGCAAGACTCCAGATCTGAGTGAGAGGGAGTCCCTTGCTCCCCCTTTACCTCACCCTCTCTACCTCTCCCACAGCCTGTGCTGGGCTTTGAAGGCCTGGGGTGTATGTAAGTCTAGCAGGATGGTCATCCCTCCTCAGTGCCACTGGTGACCCAGGCTGCATGTGGACAGCCAGCTCCTGGTCATCCTGCTTATCCTCTTTGGAGAGCGCCAGGCTGAGAGCAAGGGAATTAGGTGCTGTGGCAGTTCTTTTTCTCCCCACATCCCTGCCCAGTCTCGGCTTGCAGCTCTTCCTTACACGAGTCTCCTTCTCCTTTTGCACGTGGGGCTGGCTTTGGCCAGCTTGTGCAGTAGCTGAAGTTTCCTCTCATTCCTTCCTCTTTCCCACCCATATCTACCCAGGGACCTATGTCGGCACAGTGCCCAAAGGACATCTCACTGTTGTGCTCTTCCCAAATCTACCTTCCCGGACACTGTGCACAAATGAGATCAAAATCCTTCCACTGTGCCAATGCCTTTTAAATACAGTCATTTAAAATTAATCTGTTCTGAAACACAAATTGGTGACATGAGTTCATGCCAAATTTCCAACCTTGGGTACATTTATCCCTAGCATGGCCCAGCAGTGTGCCAGGTATACTCAAAGCCCCAGAATGAACATGATTTCTCTTCTGAAGCATTGGTTTTACTCAACAGTATGTTATTAGGAGAATTATTTACTTTCCTATGAAAATAGGTACTGACGTATTTTGGCAAAGAAACAAAAATTTGGAATAAAACATTAAAGATACAACTTTATTTTAAAAAATATTTTTAATTATGGGTATGTATTTACAGGGTACATGTGATATTCTGATACAAGTATACAATGTATAATGATCAAATCAGGGTAACTGAAATATCCATCACCTCAAGTATTTATCATTTATTTGTGTTAGGAACATTCCAACTCCACTCTCCAGTTATTTTGGATTTTATTTGTTTGTTTGTTTCTTTTGAGACAGAGTCTCGCTTTGTTGCCCAGGCTGGAGTGCAGTGGTGTGATCTCAGTTTACTGCAACCTCCGTCTCCTGGGTTCAAGCGATTCTCCTGCCTCTGCCTCCTAAGTAGCTATTTACAGGTACACACTAGCAGGTCTGGCTAATTTTTGTATTTTTTAGCAGAGACAGGGTTTCACCACGTTGGCCAGGCTGGTCTCGAGCTCCTGACCTCAAGTGATCCACCCACCTCGGCCTCCCAAACTGCTGAGATTACAGGCATGAGCCACTGTGCCCGGCCTCACTCTTTGGTTATTTTGAAATGTACAATAAATTATTGTTGACTATAGTTGTCCTATTGTGCTACCAGTCACTAGATCTCATTCCTTCTATCTAACTGGACTTTTGTACCTGTTAACTGTCTGTTCTTTATCCCCCGTCTCTCCCCACTATCTTTCCCAGCCTCTGGTAACCATTATTCTGTTTGCTTTGTTTTATTTTTAGCTCTCACATATAAATGGGAACATGCAATTTTGTCTTTCTGTGCCTGGCTTATTTCACTTACCATAATGACCTCTAGTTCCATTCATGCTGCAAACGACAATTTAATTCTTTTTTTATAGCTGAATAATATTTCATTGTGTATATGTACCACATTTTCTTTATGCATTCATCTCTTGATGGACACTTAGGTTGATTCCATATTAAAGACAAAATTTTAGGCTTCATGGAAGGGGATCTTTTTTTTTTTTTTTTTTTTTTTTGAGATGGAGTCTTGCTCTGTCGCCCAGGCTGGGGTGCAGTGGTGCCATCTCGGCTCACTGCAAGCTCCACCTCCTGGGTTCCCGCCATTCTCCTGACTCAGCCTCCCGAGTAGCTGGGACTACAGGCGTCCGCCACCACGCCCGGCTAATTTTTTTGTATTTTCAGTAGAGATGGGATTTCACTGTGTTAGCCAGGATAGTCTCGATCTCCTGATCTCTTGATCCACCTGCCTCGGCCTCCCAAAGTGCTGGGATTACAGGCATGAGCCACCATGCCTGGCAAGGGGATTCTCTTTGGCTCTGCCCTTGCTTTAAAATATAACATACTAATTCAAAATTTGAGGTATTGGCAAGGCCAACAGATCAGGAGACAATTGCTAGAAAAGATAGTTTATTACTCATAGTTCCCAACAGGGGAGCATGAGCCACACTACACCATGGGAAGCATGGCACCCACACCAGAAAACACCCAGGTTGATTACAGGGTTAGGGGTGGGAAGGCACTGTGAGGAAGAGTCTTAATTGTTTCTGCAGGAAGGAGCAGGTAAGGCAGGGTAAGCAGGCTTAGGATGGGCTAGCGTGAATCACTTCAGGGGACTCTGAGGCATGGTGACTCTGCCTAGTTGTCTGATATCCAGCTCTGGGATGATTAGGGCATGTGGATAGTGGCCTGGAGTATGAGAACCTGATAAAAAGGGTTAGTGGGGATGTGAGCTCTGGATTGGTTTGTATTTGAAAAATGTGCTTGTAGGCGAGTTGTTTACTATCTCCAGGAATTGGCTAACCCTGGAAGGGGTAGTCTCTCCAGGGTCAGCAAGGCCCCAGACGTCAAAGCATTGGAATATAACAAATAAAAGACACGGTTAATACAGCCCCTCTGAGATTCCAGTCAGGACGTATCCTGTTCTTCTGGTTTTCTGGGTAGTTTAGTGGAAATGGGCAGCAGAACTCAAAGGACTGGCTCTCGAGGTGACAATGTTGGATATTGTGGCAAGCATGCAGGAAAAGATATTTGATGAAACCAATACCTAGGCAAGACATATTCATTCATGCTTTAATCCACTCACCCACTCATTTGGTAGTAGTAACTTGAGCATCAGGTCTGTGTCAGGGGCCTTGCCAGGTGCCGGAATAGCACCTTGAATAGGACTCTCAGAGTTTCTGGCCTTGAAGGAGCTTTTAATCCAACAGAATTGATGTAGTAAAAATAATACAGGTTTGGGGGTCAGAAACATGCATTTAAGTTCCACTACGGCACAGTTACTTAGAGCTGACATGGATTTCATCTGAGTGCAAACCTGATGGTTTTGCAGGAGCTGTCTGGAGACAGATTTTTGGGCCACCAGTGGGCTCCATGGGAAAGCATGTTGTGATGAATTAGTGCTGTCAGCCACAGGTGACATCAGGTGAGGGATAATCCTTGCCATGTGTCAAGCAGTGTGCTGATGCTTTGGGTGGCAGTATTCTAGACCGTTAGAATTTCTCTCAGTAGGTAGGTAGGTAGGTAGCTAGGTAGGTAGATAGATAGATAGATAGAGAGCTAGATAGAGAGATAGAGTTATGGGTAATACTAGGGATGTTGTGAAAATTACATATATGAGGATATGCATAATGAAATCTCATAATATGTATAATCCTCATAATAACCTTAGTATTATCATTCCCATTTCACAGTTGAAAAAAGACTGAGGCACAGAGAGATTAGGTAAGTTGCCCAAGATCACTGAGCTAGAAAGTGACCAAACTAGGATTCAAATCTAAGTATCCTGGATTCAGACTCCATGCTCTTGGACAGGTGCACTCTGACTCTAGACATGCTGCCTTGACCTCTTTCTTTTAAATAGAGACAGGGTCTCACTCTGTCATCCAGGCTAGAGTGTAGTGGCTCAATCTCAGCTCACTGCAGCCTCATCCTTTTGGGCTCAAGCAATCCTTCCACCTCAGTCTTCCAAGTAACTGGGACTATAGGCATGCACCACCATGCCCAGATAATTTTTGTATTTTTGGTAGAGATGGGGTCTCACTATGTTGCCCAGGTTAGTCTTGAATTCCTGGACTCAAGTGATCCACCTGCCTCAGTCTCCCAAAGTGCTGAAATTACAGGCGTGAGCCATCACGTCTTGCCGAGCTCTACTTCTTAGAAGCCGCTCATATTTGCCAACTTTACATATAAGAGGGAGGGGCTCATGTTATAATAAATTAATTTCATTTCCAACCCCACCACACATTAGGTTTGTGACTCTGGGCAAGTACTTCACTATCTTCGAACCTCAGTTCTTTTCCATCTGGAAATTCCAGAAAGAGGTGGGTTTTGTTTGTTTGTTTGTTTGTTTGTTTGAGACAGTCTCACTCTGTCACCCAGGCTGGAGTGTAGTGGCGCGATCTCGGCTCATTGCAACCTCCGCCCCTGGGTTCAAGTGATTCTCCTGCATCAGCCTGCTGAGTAGGTGGGATTACAGGCATCCACCACCACGTCCAGCTAATTTTTGTATTTTTAGTAGAGACGGGGGTTTCACCTTGTTTCCCAGGCTGGTCTCAAACTCCTGACCTTAAGCGATCTGTCTGCCTTGGCCTCCCAAAATGCTGGGATTACAGGCATGAGCCACCGCACCCGGCCTGGAAAGAGGTGTTTTGCTAAGGTGTTGAGAGAATGGAATAAGGTAAGATTTATTCAGTGCTGAGCGCAGTGCCTGGCATTCAGGCATCGAGAAGGATAGGAATCCTTCTTCATTACCACCTTGCCACAGGGCTGTTACTAGAGCCCAGGGAGATCACATATGAAAGCGCTTTGTACACTTGCCAGGTTTGCTCCTCAGAGCGTGGGTCCAGGATCAGCAGCATTAGCATCGCTTGGGGCTTGTTACAAATGCAGAATTTCAGGTCCTCCCAGACCTCCTGAGTCTGAGTCTGACTTCCAACCATTTTCTCAGGGGACTGCTATGTACATTGTCTTTGGAGAAGCAGGGATGGAAGAACGATGGAGGTAAAAGGTGAGAGTGCGCGCTCTAGGAGGCCTGAGGAGCTGGGTGTTCAGAGGCAGCCCAGCGTACATACAGCCCACCCCTGCTACCAGGACAGCTGGGCCCACGGGGCACCTGCCAATCACTGCGCTGCACTCGGTAATCTCCCCGCCTCACAATCAGAGCAGTCGAGCACTCAGCACAGCTGGGCGGCTGAATTATAGGCTGCAGGCAGATGGCAGAGATGGCTCTGTGCGTGCCGTCCAAGGAGAGAGTGAGTGAAGGGCAATGAGGGCCTCTTCCATGGCCCCCTTCCTCTGCAGTGAACACCCTCTTTTCTGGAGAATGAGACAGCTGCCAGCACCAGCGATCAGGCGGCCCCCCCGTTTCCCAGAGCCCAATTGCTGCCCTGGGCCAGCCTCTGGGCCCTCCTGCTTGCTGAGTTATGGTCATGGTACCTCAAGGGATCCTCTGCCCAGTGCACTTAGTTGTGTGAGTCCCTCTTCCTGAGGGAGAAGCATCCTTTAGTTGACTCTCCTCCCACAGATGCAGCCCCTTGTTCATCCAAATGCTTCCCTTTCCCCGGAGCGTGAAACATAAGACATTAGGTAGAGGTAGGCCTGAGACCAGAGGGACTATGCGGTTGTCATCCTTCTGTTTCTCCAGCTTCTAGCACACAGGCTGGCACAGGGCAGAGGCCTGGAGAGTTCTGGATGAAGGAGCATCCATGCCAGTTTCCCTGGAAGGTAGCCAGCCGGGCTGCAGCAAGGGAAGCGCCTGGCCACCATCTTCTACCAGAGCCCTGGTTGGTGGAGAGTGATGGGGAAAGAATCCCAGGCGACAGGGGAGGCTGTGCTGCTGCTGCCACTGCTCCTTCCCCTTCCTCCCAGAGGTGCCAGTGCTCAGGGGAGGCGTCACCCTTGTAGACCGGATGCTCTGTCTTCTCATTCTGGTCCCAGGCTGCCAAGTGGCCTGTTCTCTCTGCTGCCTCCATGTCTCAGCCCTGGTCCATGGGAGGGATGAAAGCTCTCTCCATCTCCCTGATCTTCCCTTTCTGGTAATATTTCAAACACCCATTAGATTTTTACAGGATATTGCTTCCGAGGCTACAGGAGATGGCTCTGGGGCTGCACTCCAGGCACTTAGGTCCCCCCTGAGCCTGTTGACTCTTCTGCCACGCAGCCTGTCCTCCCATCACACCCTACTCCCTTGCACTTCAGCCACCACTATCCCTCTCCCTGCCATCCTGAGCTTGACATAGAGGGCACTAGGCAGAGCCCCGGCTTGTTCATTGTGGCTTTATAGGCCTGGGGTCCCCTACTCTGCCTCTTTGGGCAAGAGGGGAGAGAGTGTGTATACATGTGTCTGAGGCAGTAGTAACTCAAAGTTGGAGGGAGAATCTAGACCAGCTCATGCAAAGCTCTCATTCTGCAGATGAGGCTGAGAGAAAATAACAGTATACCCAAGATAACACTAAAGACAATGATAATGATTACTGATAGCTACTGAAGGTGGGAAGCGTGTTTGTGTCATGCATTGTATGAGGACTTGGTGCAGCTAATTTAGCTCCCATGACCATCTTCCATGGTATGTTACATTTACAAATACAGAAACTAAGGCTCAGCCAGTTTAAGAACCCTGCCTACCATCACACAATGAGTGCGTGAAAGAGCAGAATTGGTATCAGGATTATTTGCTTGAACATCAAACAGCTTAGTAGCTTCTTCTGAAAGCAAAGTGGTTGAGAGTAAGAGCCCATGCCCCTCCCACCCCAGGGAGCTATGGAGGCATTACCTGAGCTCCTGGGGTGGAAGCTGCAAAGGTGAGGGGTTATCATCCCCATGCAGTGTTATACCCTGCTGGGGAAGAGGCCCCCCACCACTCCAGGTGAGACGATGCACACATTGCCTTGGGCTGAAATCCTGGAGGCCCCCAGAGGCCTCCCCTGCCCAGGCCGAAGAGATGTAAATGGGAAGGGAAGCGGGGAAGGGAGAGGTATCAGAAATGGGGCTAGGCTAGGCCAGCATGGTGGCCTGTAATCCCAACACTTTGGGAGACTGAGGCCAGGTGGATCACTTAAGGCCAGAAGTTTGAGACAAGCCTGGCCAACACGATGAAACCCCATCTTTACTAAAAATACAAAAATTAGCCGGGCATGTGGTGGATGTCTGTAATTCCAGCTATTTGGGAGGCTGAGGCAGGAGAATCACTTGAACCCAAGAGGCAGAGATTGCAGTGAGCTGAGATCATGCCACTGCACTCCACGCTGGGCGACAGAGCGAGACTCCATCTCAAAAAAAAAAAAGGGGGGGGGGGAAGAATCTTACTCAGATCACCTCATTAAGTCCTCCCCAAAACTCTGTGGTAGGTGACACGTATCCATCCTCCCAAGCTTTGGAGAGGCTGACTGACTCGTCCAAGGCATGTAGCTAGGAAGTGGCAGAGTTGGCATTTGAATGACGTTAGGACAGGCTAGGTTATTGCTGTGGTAACACATGATCCCCCAAATCTCTGTGGTTTATGACAGCAAGCTCTGTGCCCCACAGAGGTCAGCCCCAGCTCTGGTCTTACGTCCTCGCCCTGAGACCCAGGCTGCTGCAGCCTCCATTGGGAACATCACCAGTCACCATGGCAGAGAAAGATACACACATGGCTGGGTGTGGTGACTCACACCTGTAACCCCAGTACTTTGGGAAGGTGAGGTGGGTGTGAATCATTTAAGGTCAGGAGTTCGAGACCAGTCTGGCCAATATGGTGAAAACCCCATCTCTACTAAAAATACAAGAATTAGCCAGGTATGGTGGCAGGCACCTGTAGTTCTAGCTACTCAGGAGGTTGAGGCAGGAGAATTGCTTGAACTCAGGAGGTGGGGGTTGCAGTGAGCCTAGATCACACCACTGTACTACAGCCTGGGTGACAGAGCAAGTAAAACTGTCTCAAACACAAAAACAAAAAAGAATGGTGGGCGCGGTGGCTCATGCCTGTAATCCCAGCACTTTGGGAGGCCGAGGTGGGCAGATCACGAGATCAGGAGTTTGAGACCAGCCTGGCCAATATGGTGAAACCCATCTCTACTAGAAATACAGAAATTAGCAGGGCGTGGTGGTGTGCACCTGTAATCCCAGCTACTAGGGAGGCTGAGGCAGGAGTATCGCTTGAACCTGGGAGGTGGAGGTTGCAGTGAGTCCAGATGCACCACTGCACTCCAGCCTGAGTGACAGAGGGAGCCTCCATCTCAGAAAAAGAAAAAAAGAAGATATACACGTCCTTTCTTCTCATTCCTACTGTCCTTGTCATGCAACCCACCGAACTACCACAAGGCCGGAAGTACAATCCTTACAAGTGCCCAGAAAGGGGGAGAACTGGAATATTTGAAGCACAGTGCTCACAGTTACCACATAGTTCGCAATCACCAAGCTCGACTGATTCCCTCAGTTGCACTGAGGAATAGTAACTCTACCTTGCAGGGTCGTGTGTGGTGAATAAATGAGACAATATACAAAAATCTCAAGCCTAGAACACTGAATCGTAGCCATTTGTATGTTCATGTGTGAAGTTCAGGAATACTCTGGGGCTGTTCAGTTCGACCCTTGTTCAGTGCAATGACAAATCAAGATACGGATTTAGAAGAGTTCTCTGAAACAAGAGGACAGACTTTGGGAAGTGCTGCTGCTCGTGCATGCATGAAACCACCTTCAGGGAACCCAGAGAGGGAAGGAAAATTTCCAGGATTGCCAATCACTGACAACAGCCAATGTGCAAATGTGCTTATGTCAGCACAAATGCAAGACTGCTGAGCGTTTCTGCAGGACTCTTCATTTAGGACTAATTAAATGCTTGGAACCAGAAGATTGAGAGGGTCCTCTCCAGGAAGCTACTCAGGCCGGCGAGGACACTTCAGGGTCTATTTACAGAGGTGGAATGCTCCAAGAGAAGGAGGAAGAAGAGGGTAGCTCAACTTAGAGCACTCCAGAGGAGGAACAGGAGGCCAGAAGGGCTGAAAAACCACTCAGGATATTGCGGGGTCCTCCCGCCCCCAACCTTGGCCTCCGAGGGTCTGAGGTTTTGTGTGATTGTAAGAAAACAAAACTAGGGTTTGTGCTGGTGATTGCAAAATGGGCATTGCCTGTGGAATGGCATGGGTTCGTTTTCCTTTGCCGCAGTTGAAGAATTATCACAAACTTAGCGGCCTTTAAAACAACACGAGTTATTCTCTTACAGATTGGGGAGGTCAACAGTCCGAAGTCAGTTTCACTGGGTTAAAACCATTTCTGCCAGTCGAGTTGGTTCCTTCTGGAGGTTCTCAGGGGAGAAATCTGTGCCCTTTGCCTTTTTCATTTTCTAGGGGGTCACTGGCATTCTTCAGTTCATGTCCCCTTCCTCCGTCTTCAAGGTTCAAATCCAGTTTCTGCTTCTGTCATGCACAGCCTTCTCTTCCATCATCAAATCTTCTGCCTCTCTCTAATGAGGACACAAAATCATTACATTTAGGGCTGACCTTGGCAACCTGGTATAGCTTCTCATCTCAAGATCCCTAATTTAATCACATCTGGAATTTTCCCTTTTGACCTATAACCTAAGAGTTATAGGTCCCAGGGATTAGGAGCTGAGTATCTTTGGGGCAATCATTCAGGATACCACACAAGCTTTTGAGATGGTTTGAAAAGCAAAGGGCAACAATTGTCTTAGGCCATCTTGCACTGCCCTAAAGGAATACTCGAGGCTGGATAATTCATAATGCAAAGTTCGTTTGGCTCATGGTTCTGCGGACTATACCAGAAGCATAGTGCCAGCATCTGCTTCTGGTGAGGGCTTCAGGAAACTCCCACTGCTGGTGGAAGGTGCAGGGGAGCAGGCTTCAATGGTGAGAGAAGAGGAAAGAGAAAGAGGGCAAGGGGGCTCAGCTCTGCAACAACCAGCTCTTGTATGAACAAATCAAGCAAGAATTCACTCATCACCATGGGGAGGACACCAAGCCATTCAAGAAGGATCCACCCCCATGACACAAACACCTCCCACTAGGCCTCACCTCCAACCTTGGGGATCACATTTCAAAACATGAAATGTGGAGAGGACAAACATCCAAACTATATCAACTGTGAAGCCGACTGAATCCGTAGATCTTCCACTTGGCCCTGGGGCAGGGGGCACCCTTCCGGGGGGTAGCTGCGGATAGAACCTCTGTGGTGACCCCCAGCAAGGCTGTCTCCCTTCAGCCGTGTTGCCAATGCCCAACAGATAGTGATACAAAGCAGTAATCATGTAATGATCACTGTCATGTAATCAACCAATGATTACATGAGTTGATTCCAAGAGACATGTCATGGAATCAACCAATCTATTAACAACCATGGTTTCGGTGTCTGTGTCCTGTGGGTGGCAATTCAGACCTGGGGCCCTGCAGATTCTCTGAGTAGGAGATTCAGTCAACAAATATTTATTGAGGTCCTACTATGTGTCCGGCACTGTTCCAGGCACTTGGGATAGATACATCAGTGAACAAAGCACACAGAGATCCCTGCCTTCATGGCGCTAAAGTTCCATCGGTAGAGACAGACAGTAAAGAATCAATTGAAGTCAAAAGAAGTTAATTGTGTAGAATGTTAGGTGGTAATGGGGCTATGGAAAAATAGAAAAAGCAGGGCAGGGGAAGAGAGATCAGGCATGCGAGGGTGGGATGGGGCAGATGAAGGTATTACATGGAGTAGCCACGGGAGGCCTCACTGAGCAGGGGAGATTTATGTAGACTTGAAGGAAGAGGGAGTATTCGCCAAGTGGACATGCAGAGGGAGGGAGCTCCAGTCAGAGGGGAGAGGGGCATAGGCTGTAAGGCAGAGCACGCCTGGTCTGTGCAAGAAACAGAAGGAAGGCCATGAGCTTGAAGTGGACAGACTGATGGAGAAAGTCACAGCAGGCCAGGTGTGGTGGCTCATGCCTGTAATCCCAGCACTTTGGGAGGCCGAGGCAGGTGGATCACTTGAGGTCAGGAGTTCAAGACTAGCCTGACCAACATGGTGAAACCCTGTCTCTATTACAAATGCAAAATTAGCCAGACATGGTGACAGGCACCTGTATCCCGCCACTAGGTGAGGTGAGAGGATCGCTTGAGCCCTGGAGGTTGAGGCTGCCGTGAGCTGTGATCATACGATAGCACTCCAGCCTGGGTGACAGAGTGAGACCTTGGAAAGAAGGAAATAAGGAAAGAGAGAAAAAGAGATGAGAAAGAGAGACAGAGAGAAAGAGCGAGAGAGAAAGAAGGAAAGAAAAAGAAGGAAAGAAAAGGAGAGGGAGGAAGGGAGGGAAGGAAGGGAGGGAAGGAAGGGAGGGAAGGAAGGGAGGAAGGGAGGGAAGAAGAAAGGAAAGATAATGTATGGAAAATGATGGACATGCAGTAAACACTCTACCAATGATAGCATTTCTGTTGTTTTTGCTGTTACATAACCTAGCATGTACTTGATGTGGTGTACAGGGGTATTTTCCCAATTCCCTTCATGATAGGATTACCTATTACTATACTTGGCATAAATTAACTTCCTGTCCAGAGCAAGATAGAAACCAGCAAAATGTTGGCTCCATAAGCCTGCTGTTCCTTCCTTGCCCTGTCCTGTATGGAAAAATATTTCCTCAATTTAAGAGTATTTGTATGGGTTTAATATCTTTATCTTTTCTAATGTGGTGTATTAGTTACCTATTGGTGCATAACAAATTACTCCAAAATTTAGCAGCTTAAGACAATAAATGTTTATTAGCTCATACAATTTCTGAGGATCAGAAATCCAGGTTGGTTCTCTCAGGAAGTTGCAGTCAAGCTGTCAGTCAGGGAAGCAGGCTCTGAAGATTTGACTGGAGCTATTCTGCTTCCAAATATACTCATGTGCCTCTTGGCAAAAAGCTTCATTTCCTGTTTACATGGGTTTCTTCATAAGGCCTCTTGCTACATGACTTGAATGAGAGTGATATAAGAGAGAGAGAGAGCAAGAGAGCACCCAAGACTAAAGCCACAGTCTTTTACAATGTGAATGTCGAAAGTGACATACCACAGTTTCTGGCAGAAGCTGGGGTTAGTCAAACAAACCAACCCTAATTTGGTGTGGGAGTATTCATACTAAGCAAGGGTATGAATACCAGGAGATGGAGATCATTGTGGGAGGGGCTCTTGGAGGCTAACTACCATAGGGTGTATTGCAAAAATATCTGCTCTTACTCTTCTAACTCCTTCACTCTCCCTTTATCATTGCCTTCCTTCTATGTATGTATTTATTTATTTATTTATTGAGATGGAGTCTCGCTCTGTCACCCAAGCTGGAGTGCAATGGCGGGATCTTGGCTCACTGTAGGTTCAAGTAATTTTCCTGCCTCAACCTCCTGAGTATCTGGGATTACAGGCTCTCACCACCACAATCAGCTAATTATTTTTGTATTTTTAGTAGAGACGGGGGTTTCACCATGTTGGCCAGGGTGGGTCTCAAATACCTGACCTGAAGTGATCCACCCACTTTGGCCTCCCAAAGTGCTGGGATTACAGGCATGAGCCACCGTGCCTGGCCCCCTCTCGTTTTCTAATCACTACCTGCATCTCATTTCTTGGAAGTCCAAAGCTGGAATGTTGAGCCCTGCATCCAGCACCTGGATGGCTTTAGGATTATTTAGACTCAGCATCCTTTCCAGTAGTCACAGTGTACATTTCATCTGGCCAGGGTCGATGCCTTTGATGTATCAGTTTTTAAATATTTTGACTATCACTTCTGACTCCTCTAATTCATTAAGATATTTCCTTCTAGAGCTTCCTAACACTGTGCCTGGGCATCTCGACAGCTTTGAAATTTCGGATCAGTTTTTTAGCAGCATCCTAAATGCGTCAAGATTAAGGCATGACTCTCTGGATAGTAAAAAAAAAAAAAAAAAAAAAAAAAAAAAAAAAAAAAAAAGTCTCTCTCCTTTATCACTCCCTCCTCCCTTTTCTCCCTTTTATTTTCTCTTTTTTTCCTTCACTGTGTTCTAAAATTTATCACGTTTTAAATTTTCGTATCTATTAAATAATTTGATCACTTGTTCTGTTAATTTTTTAAATGGATGAGTAAAGAACCACATAAACTGCTTTTGTATTTCACTTTCAATGTTCGACCCAGCAGTTTTCCTCAGTACAAGTTTCCTATTCCTTTTTTATTGCTCTTGGTTGCCTTTTCTATTGTGTAGAGAAAAAGGGATGAAGCAAAAATGAGGAAGTCACTGAAGAGCTTGTCTTTTTCTTCCACTTTTTACTATGCCATAATTTCCCTTACTGTGGTCATCTACTTTTTCACCAAATCTCCATCTCTAGTTCTCTGTTCCTAAAGAAAACAACAGTAAACATGTAAGCCTCTCATTGTATCTGCATTAGTGGAAGAAGATAGTGATGGAACTACAAGTAACTTTCCTAGGGACTGCTTCACTGTGGCTAGATTTTTAAAAATGTTATGAGGAAAGCATCATTTTTTAAAGAACTCATATTTTTAACCTGTTTCTCTTTTCAAATTGCTTTTTTGATCTATGGGAAATTCAATCTGAGATTAAGCATTAAAGAACTTGGGAAAACCAAATGCCTTCACAGAATTAGAGATGCATTTGATTTTTGTACTTAAGAATCAGCTTGTGAGAAGTGTTGGCCCCTGTAAATAGAGATAAACTAAGCCAAATTTGTCTGTAGGCCTTGAGTTTTAAAATCACACCTGAAAGTGTTATGAGCCTGATATAATTGCATTTGCAAATAAAATGCAAGAAGGTCTAGGGCTTGGAGTACAATTAGATGTATTAATTTTTCTTTTTGCTGTAATGACAGTAACTTTAGGCCTCTTCATTTGACCGTACCTCTTTGTAAACCTTCCCCTGAAGGAGAAATCAGCATTCCACAGCCACTAAAGAAAATGAGCTTGTCTAAAAATAGTTGCCTGTTGACTAGATTTTAGCAGATTTTTTTTTTTTTTTTTTTGTGAGGGGGGTGGGATGGGCGGTGGGTAATATGAAAGCTTTACAAAATGAAATGAGGTCAAATATGACAGATGTGATCAAATGCACTTCTAATCTGTAAGTCCCTGACTAGCTACAGTTGTGCTATTTTTAAATGTATACTTAGAAGTTATACTGAATCCATGACATTCTCAGCATTTTCCTATATCTCCAAGCATTTGGGATTACTCTGTTGCATTATCAGTGCATCATTGCTGGTCTTATATACTAGAGAGTCAAATGAGGTCCTGTTTTGCACTGCTTTTATTTGACAGGAATTATTTTCTAACCACCAAAAATAATAAATTGATTTACTATGAACTCTTTCCTTTATAAGCAGTGGTTCTCTACCAGAGGCGATATCTACCTCCACCCCCATGGGACATGTGGCAATGTTGGGAGGCATTTTTAGTTGTCACAGCTTAGAAGGGGGAATGGGAGGGAGGGCTGGTGGTGTCTAGTGGGTAGAACCCAAGGATGCTGCTAACTAAGCATGCCATAATGCACAGGACAGCCCCCCACAGCAACATTTAACCAAAATGTCAGTAGTGCCAAGGCTGTCTTTAGAGCAATAGTTCTCAACTTTTGTGGCATATGAAAGTCACCTTGGGGGGCAGATGCCCAGGCTGCATTCAGACCAGTTACCCTAGAGTCTCTGAGCAGTGGGACCCAGGCTTCAGTATTTTTATTTTATTATTTTTAAATTCTAATAGGGTTTTGGGGAACAGGTGGTGTTTTGTTACATGGTGATTCTGAGATTTTGGTGCACCCATCACCCCAGCAGTGTACACTGTACCCAATGTGTATTTTCCCCCACTGACTCCATTGCATAACCAAGATTGAGAACTGTTACTTTAGAGCAAAAATTTTTTAAGGGTAAGACAAGTTTAGACATCATCACAAATAGTTTCCTTACTAAAGTAGATGAAAGGATCTCATTAACATGTGGTTGGACCAATCAGGCATGTCCTAGTGTAGTATTACAGTGAGGTTCAAATGAACTTTTAATATTTTCTAAAGCCAGTACTTAAAACGTGAGAAACTGCTATTTTCATTCCCATCTTGGAAGTTTGTTTTCCTTGTTTTTTTCTAATATGTTCTTTCTTTTTCCAAGCAAGTGGAGATAAATATTTACTGGTAGCCTTAGTTAGTAGTTCTTTCAAATAACACTTTGGGTGTTTGAGCATTGGTGATTTGTTTTCCTTGAAGGTGTCTTATGTATCTTTATTACTTGAATAAATATTATCACATAGTTATTTACCTGAATTGATATGCTATGCAAAGGAGCTAAAGTATCCTCTCTAAAAAATTTTTTTTTCATAATTTTGTACTTTCATTCCTTTAACTGTTTCCTGTCACCAAAAAGCAAATCTTAAAATTTATGGACAGTTACTCTAAACAGATAAATATTCTCCAGGTATGATCAATGTATGATTTTTAAATTTTACTATAGATGCCTATATTGATGGCACAGTTCTCAGGGACCACTCCCCACCCACCAAAAATAAATAAATAAATAAATAAATAAATAAATAATAAATAAATAAATAAAACCTAGCATCTCAAAGCTTTTGAGAGTCAGGGTAGATAGAACAATTTTTAATGATGTATTAGATAGTAAAAACTAGTCCGTTTATAAAAACCTGCCTCGTAAATAATAAAACTGTCTTCTTTCACATCTCAGTGTCTCAGTGAGAGTTCAGGCTGTTGAACTATGGACAGCATCCAGCTTCTTTGAAGAAATAGAGTGAGGTATTACTCACGGAGAGCCATCTGGTATCTTGGTCATTAACCCACTTTTGCTACCCATGCCCACATGCTTATCAGCAGATGCTGGAGAATGAATGAAAGGAACGGATTGAGGAAGTAAATGGCAGTGCTTGCAGAGCCCAGAGGCTCCCATGTTGGTAAAAGGTTAGTCAGATTCCTCAGCCAGGGCAGAGACTGGCCAAGGTTTCCTGAGGCCTGAGGTTTACACAATTTAGAGAACCTTCTTTAGGAAAAAAATAAAAAATAAGTACAAAATGATTTCTTTAGAATGAGAAAATAAATCACAATAAATTACAAATTTTGAAGAGCTAACCACTACCACTGAATCTAGTAAAATAACATTTGTATTAATTAATTGCCTGATATATGCTATAGTCTGACATCTGCTACAGTTTTTCCCACATCTTTTGGCAGCATGTTCTTTGGTTACTTCTTCATACAACCATGAGTTTGTAACATCATTTCCTACAGAGGGGCCTGGGAAGATAATTTAATCTTCCCTTTTTCCTTGGTTGAGCAAAACTTGTTATTTTTATCTTGCTTTGTTTTTTAACTCATACTTCAGAGTCTCTTTCAGCTTTTCATTTCTTTATTTATAATGTCATACAAGTTTTTAGGGTTGCTACTAAATCTCGGAAAATTTCTATCAAAGTTTCTTTTTTTTTTTTTTGACCAAGAGCTCATAACTATTGAAGCTAGATGATGGGCACATGCAGATTTACTACATAGTTTTCTCTACAATGCCGTCATGTGCCACATAATAACATGTCAATTAATAACAAAATGGACGAAATAGAATGGTGTTCCAATAAGATCATAGTGGAGCCAAAAACTTTCTATCACTTAGTGAGTCATATCTGTAATAATGTTGCATTGCAATGGATTAGTCATGTGTTTGTTCTATCAAAGTTTCTTACATATTCTTTCTTTCTTACAATAAAAGATTTCAGGTCATTTGAAGTTTCCTTATGCAGTTACTAATAAATACTCCTTGAATTTACAATACTCATTAACTGACTGGTTGTCATTATCCTTGTTGCAATGGTGCATAATGAGTTTTATCTGTCTTCACTTAATGTCACATTATCCATAAGAACCTGAGCTGTAATGGAGTGAGGCCATTTCAGTCAAGGGAAAACAAAAGGTGTGATCTGGCAAAGACATGGTGTCCAGTTTGGATGGAATAGCACGTACAAGTAGTGTAGCAGTGGGCCACAAGACTAGAAAGGTATGCTGGAGCCAGACAGGCAAGTGGGAAGGGCTGTCAAAACTTGGTAGGTGATTAAGAATAGACTCTATGTTGTGCCATAAAGTTAAGAAGCCCAAGGCCATTCATGGACCACCAAGCATATGAAAGACAGCATGGTGTAGTGTTAATATCATTGGCCTTACAGGCAGCCAGATTCTGGTTTGAATACTAGCTTTTCCCCCAACAGGCCTGGGAAGCCTTGCTAACAAGAACTATAAGTGAAAATAATGGCAAACTACATATATATTTTTCACTATACCCAAACGTGATGTATCCTTGACTTAAGTTCCTCTTAGATCCCAGCCAGAGGCCAATTTAGTATCAGTGTATACACAGGGAAATATGATCAAAGGGAAGTGGAAGTGAAGAGACACTGCTCTTGCCTGATTACTTCTTACTTCTCCAGGTATCTTCTTCAAACTTTCGAAAACATATGACCCAGGCCTTTGAAAGGGCTTGGGCAAGGGAAGGGCTCTCAAGTTCGAAGCTTCATTAGCTTCAAGTAAATCTGCAGGTGATCTAGGACTTATTCTCCCTCTCCTATATGATGTCAGAATCAGACAGGTGAGTTTTAGTGCAATGATTTAGGCAGTCATTATCATTTCTGATAGTAATGAAGGATATGCTCTATGTTTTCTTTTTTTTTTTTTTTTTTTTTTTTTTTTTTTTTTGAGACGGAGTCTCGCTCTGTCGCCCGGGCTGGAGTGTAGTGGCCGGATCTCAGCTCACTGCAAGCTCCGCCTCCCGGGTTTATGCCATTCTCCTGCCTCAGCCTCCGAGTAGCTGGGACTACAGGCGCCCCCCACCTCGCCCGGCTAGTTTTTTGTAGTTTTTAGTAGAGACGGGGTTTCACCGTGTTAGCCAGGATGGTCTCGATCTCCTGACCTCGTGATCCGCCCGTCTCGACCTCCCAAAGTGCTGGGATTACAGGCTTGAGCCACCGCGCCCGGCCTATGCTCTATGTTTTAAACTAAATCATAAAATGAGTTTTTAAATCGTCACGCTGGGCTACTAGCTTCACTTTGTTCCTTAGCTTAAATTCTTGAACTAGGGAAGCACATTCTATGGATTGGTTCTTCTGGTCCTATCGGCTATGGCAAAGGGGCCAGGCTTACATGGTGGAATTTTCCTTTCCTGACCCTGGAAGAGGCAAATTCTCTAAGAAGAGTTAATGATTGAGGAGGAAATAATGGGATCTCTAGGGTAGACACTGTCAAGAGTGGCAGTCACATTACTGCGTTCCACAAGAATAGGGGAACCTGGGCAAGAGAGGAGGAATAGGGCAGACACCATGAGGTGACTGAAGCTCATGGGAGGCACCCCTTGTCAACTTGTGGAAATACTTGGACAGGTTCTGTCGAGAGCATGACATTTACGTTACTAATGTTTATATGACATCCATAGGAAGGTGAGGTCTGCAAACATTCAGGTTAAGGAGTTAGGAATGATATCAGAAAAGAAAAAAAAATCAACCTTGTTCTTGAAATGAAAACAGACTTGACCTTAAGCAAAATCAAAAAACGATAGAGCCACTTCACAGCTGCTATAGATTTCCACCTTTTAGACGCAGATGCAAAAAATCAGATTTTCTTGGCTTTCAGTCTGTCAGCCCCAGTCAATAATTAATAACACTGAGTGAGACATTTTTCCTCTGAGATCCTCAAGCTGCTTAACTGATCAGCTTAGCTTAGCTGAGCATCCTGGGGTAGTAAGGAAAGGGAAAATATGGTTTCAATTTTGGTGTGTGTGCCACTAGAGCAGGCACTAAAAAGAAATAGAATATTTTCTAATCTTCCTTTCTGCTTGGGAGATCTAATTCATGGAGAAGTTAAGTGATTTCTCAGGATCTCAGAACAACTTACCAGAATAGAACAGCCAGTCTTTAACTGTCAAAGCCTTCCTGGGAGCCACCACTTAAGCTCTGCTAACCTGCTTCCACTGTTCAGATAGAATTTATACTGGTAGTGCAGTTAACAGAAGGTATCTGTACAATTCTTTATGCTTAGGAGGCCAGGGAATGTCTATGATTTCATAAACTAGTTCTGTGGTTCTCATGAGCAATAGATTTTAAAGGCTTTAACATCCTAGTAATCAAAAGGGGGAAGGCATCAATATTTTCATGCCTTCGAAGAGATCAAACCATGGCCAGCTGATATAAAACCCAATGTACTGATTAAAGGGAATGTGTTACTCACTTCTGATGTGAAAGGGAAGAAAGGAGGAAATAGAAACAAATAAGACAATCCCTTAGGAAAATCTGAAAACTGAAGAATATGAAGATTTCAGTGCTGCACGCTAAAGCTCTGCCTTTGCTATTAATATTTCTGAATCTGTTCCTTACTTGCTCATTTCTCCTCTTTTAGTTTTTATAGTAACAGGTCCTATAAAACCAACATGATAATTGTCCTATAATAAGTTCCTCTGTAGTGGGAAGTTTAGGGAAAAACAATTTAAGTATCTTTCCTCTCTAAAGTAGTAACTCTAACCCTAACAGAACCAACCACCACTTAAAAAAAAAAATTATTTTATTTTTTATTATTATTATTTAAAACAATTTTTTTTTTTTTTAACAGAGTTTCACTCCTGTTGCCCAGGCTGGAGTGCAATGGTACGATCTTGGCTCACTGCAACCTCTGCCTCCCAGGTTCCTGTGATTCTCCTGCCTCAGCCTCCTAAGTAGCTGGAATTACAGGTGCCCCACCACCATCCCCACCTTATTTTTGTATTATTAGTAGAGACAGGGCGTCACCATGTTGGCCAGGCTAGTTTTGAACCCCTGACCTCAGGTGATCCACCTGCCTCAGCCTCCCAAGTGCTGGGGTTACAGGCGTGAGCCACCATGCCTGGCCTATTTATTATTTTTTAGAAACAGAGTCTTGCTCTGTCACCCATGCTGGAATGCAGTGGCATGATCATAGCTCATCAGAGCCTTGAAATTCTGGGCTCAAGTGATCCTCCCACCTCAGCCTCCCAAGTGGCTGGGACTACAGGCATACCCCACTATGCCCAGCTGATTATTATTTTTTATTTTTTGTACAGACAGGGTATCTCTTTGTTGTTCAGACTAGTCTTGAACTCCTGGCCTCAAGCAGTCCTCCTGCCTTGGCCTCCCAAAGTTCCAGGATTATAGGCATGCGCCACTGCACCCAGCCATAGTAACTTTTTTTTTTTGAGATAAGATCTGATTCTGTCACTCAGGCTGGAATGCAGTGACATGAACACAGCTCACTGCAGCCTCAACCTCCTGGGCTCAAGTGATCCTCCCACCTCAGCCTCCCAAGTGGCTGGGACTAAAGGTATGTACCACACTGCAACTGATTTATTTATTTATTTATTTATTTATTTATTTATTTATTTAGTAAAGACAGGAGTCTTATCATGTTGCCCAGGCTGGTCTCAAACTCCTGGGCTCAAATGATTCTCCCACCTCAGCCTCCCGAAGTACTGGGATTATAGGCGTGAGCCACCATGCCCAGGCAACAAGTATTTTTTAACATTGTTTTTACCATCCTAAAATGAGATTCATAGATAATATAATCTACCTATATGTATACATCATAATTTAAAAATTCAGCAAAATGCCCTAACATAAAGGGGAAAACAAAGGGAAAGTAATATATAATTATATGTATTTCAATATATAAATATTCAGGCACCAATACATTAGAAGTCATAATGGAGTTGTCAGATGTGTGTACGCAGATGTACAACAGCTGCAAATGAAGACTAACAGTTGGATTATATTGATAACTCCAACACAGTAAGTAGCATTGTCATTGATGAAGTGATTTTTTTAAGATAGCAGTTCCTCTTTGTGAAGTTCTAAACAAAACAAAGTGAAAGCTCCCTTCATTTATACAGTAGTTGCATTCCTGGAAAATTCATTGTATACTAAAGCGAGTTCCAGAATACTCTTTGTTTACATGTAAAACAAGTTCCAAGCCCATGTGATTATAAACAGATTTTCATTTCTACTATTTGCAAGTTGTATGGAATGTGAGGAAGTCTCTTTTGTAGGACTGTGTATCACATTGCAGAATCTTTAGTGTCCCTTTCCCTTGCTGAATAAGTCCTAGTCATACCCACAGTTATTTTGACAACCAAAAATGCCCCCATAAATACCCAGAATATCCTTATTCAGGACCAGTGCTTTGTAGGAGTGTCCAATCTTTTGGTTTCCCTGGGCCACACTGGAAGAAGAATTGCCTTCGGCCACACATAAAATACACTAATACTAATGATAGCTGATGAGCAAAAAAAAAAAAAAAAAATCACACACACAAAAAAAAATCACAAAAAAATCTCACAGTGTTTTAAGAAAATTTACCAATTTGTGTTAAGCCACATTCAAAGACATCCTGGGCTGGTGGGCCACAGATTGGACAAGTTTGACTGGAACAAAGGTGAAGAATTAAATTCAGAGAAGAGATGTTGAGTTCTTTCCCAAACCATTTTGAATGTTTTTGGTTCCTTTTCTTTGGATTTGAGATGTTGAGAGCCCCTGTTTCATTTTCAATTACTGGAAACTTAAGACCCCAGGGTATTCTCAGGAAAAGAAAGATGGTGATGGTGTAGTTATAGCACATTAAATTTATGGCTTTCGTAAAACTACTTGAGTTAAGAATCCCTAAGGAGAATTTAGTTAGGGAAAGAAGACTCTCAATTACAGATATTGATTCAAACCTAAATACCATCTTAAGGAACCTAGAAAATAGAAACAGTTATACCTCGGGCAATTATGTAATTACTTGATGAAATTTTTTTAAATGTTCTTTCTAGAATTAATCTAGAGCTCCTATAAAAGTCTATTACAGTCTCCCATAAGTCATACTTATTTTCTGTGAAGTCCTTGAACCCTGGGCCTTCATTGTAGTCCTAAGGACTGTGGCCTAAGAAAAAGACCTACCAGAGGAGCTACCCATGTGCCAGTGAGAACCCAGTCTTTAACTGGAAATTGACCAGCCTAATGTCTACAGTGTATGCCATTCATCTCATTATACTGCATCCTATATATGTATGATACATCTATAGTAAATTCATGAAGACAGCTCAATCTCTTGGTTTCCCTAGGTAACATAATAATAACTAATAATGACATCTAATAATTATTGAGCACTTCTATGTGCTAGATGCTGTTCCAAGCTCTTCATGTGTATTAGCTTTTTGAATTCTCTCAACAACCCTAAGATGTGTGATTATTATCCTCATTTTACATAGGGAAACTCAGGCACAGAGAGGTTAAGTAGCTTGCCTAAGGTTGTATAACTAGCAAAGCCAGAATTTGAACCTAGGAAATCTATATCTCCAGAACCCAAGTTCTCAACCATTATACTATGCATATTTAAGAAATAACAAGGCTTAGTAAAGGATATGGGTGGGTAACTAATAATCCACGGAGAGGATTAAATACCATCCTGCTTCCAGTTCTGATCAAGCTAAATATTTGTGGGAGATAATGGTTGAGAAAATTGGTAGTGCTGTTACAGCTTTATTCTTTTAAGTATCTGCAGTGTTTGATGTAGTAAACCAGAGGACATCAACACAATTATCTCTAAAACTGAGATAATGGCAAGTGTAGCTTTCACTCATATCATCAAAATTAGGGCCCAATACTCTCTATCCAACTAACAGAAATTCAATTTAAACTGGCTTATGCAAAATGAAAACAAGAGCAGCAAAAAAGAATGTGAAGTTCAGTGGTTCTGTGAGTGAATAATCCAAGGGATATACCTGATTAGGAATGGTTTGACCCAGGTCTCAAATGATGTCAAAAGCCTTTCTCTTCCTTACTCAGCTCTTTTTCTCTTTGCATGTTAACCATATTCTTGTCCGTTGCAAACAACTTTATCCTTGGAGCCATAGAAGCTGTTCACAGTATACCAATACAGGAAAAGAAAGGAAGAGACCTTCTCTTTCCTGGTATCTGCTGGACAGATTTTGATCCAGTTTGGATCACATGTTCATCTTTGAACCAAGAACTGTGGCCAAGGAGAAGGAACTCTGATTGGCTAGCCTGAGCCATGTGCTCATCTGCCTCATCTCTCTGAAGGAATGTGGGCACGCACCATGGACATCATGGCTTGGAAGACAGATGGTTCTCAAGGGGAAAGGGATGATGGACAGTTAAAAATAACTGCTTTAAGGAGCCAAATTAGTCATAACCTGACTACTACTATTTTTATAACACTAGGCCATTGAATCCCTAACTCATAACTGAATTGTTGATCCAGGTACAGTGTACACTGGTGTTACAACAAGGTTTTTTTTTTTCTTGGTTTTGTTTTATACAAGAGGATATAGAATTATACACAGTGCCTGATATAGGTTAATCGTTCAGTAATTGTTAGCTGATATTACATGCTAATGAGTAAAAATGATATTCCTGCTATTGCCTTAATAATGAATATCTAACAAAAAACTTGCTGCAGTGTATGGCAGTCTGAGTTGATGCCCAACATCAGTATTCCAAGGCATGTCAACAACTACATGAATTATGGAGCATCACTTTCTAATCTAGATTAGTCTCGAGTTTGATAAATTATCCTGATTCTCTACAGGAGAGTTGGGAGGGTTGGGGAAGGAAGTCAGGTAAAAAAAACATGGGAACTAAACTACAATCTTTCATACTAAAGAGGGTCAGAATAGAAATGGTCACAAGGTGGTAAAAAATAGCTTCTTGCCTGCTCAGGTCTGGCAGTTGGAAAACATTGTTCTGGTGATGCTTCCAAACCATCAGTAGCCCTCTGCTTGCACTGGGTGAATTGGGGAACTTTATAGAACTAGTTCATGGGCCTCACTGAGCCCTGAAGAATGTTTTGGTAAATGTGGAGGGACCCAGATTCCCATTTTCAGACCCAAGGTAAGCCTGACATGCCACTAGACATGAGAACTGCAATAATCAATCTCTATAATTTAAAAAGAGAAAACAGATGTCATAGTAAGAACACCGAGTAGCAGTTCAGGCGCAGCCAAGTTATGAAACTTGAACCGACAAATGGTGTATAAAGACAGACAGTGTTTATACCCCTGTCCCCTCTTTTGATGACAAAGCCATTAGTTCCTTTTTGTTTTTGTCTCCTCAGGGACTGATACACAAAGCCTGCTCTCTCCCCAACTCCCATTTTTCCTCTTTTTTTTTTTTTTCACTGCTCAGTTAATTTCACTTTGATCCATTTCTTTCTCATGTATGTAAATAAATTTATCCTGATGCCTTTTCTGGTCTTCCTGCAAATTTTACTCAGGATTTGTGGGGCGGTGGGGGCGGATATTACTTCTCTCTATTGATTCATGAATAAAAATTACCTTAAATATACCTGATGAATTATTCATTCATCCAAAAAGTAGTTATTGGGCACCTATTTGTTATGCTGACCCTATCGACTCCAGTGAGGAAAGCTCCAAGTTGAAGAGGCTGAAGAAGAAACCCAGAGCCAGAAACAAGCTATGGCTTTTCCCAGGGGCTTACATGCAGAGGAGGGAGTTCAGTGGCAGCAGGCTCGGCAGGATATCTGCATGGCCCAGTGGCAACAGGCTGGGCAGAAGAACCACAGCTGCTTGCAAAAGGCATGCAGTTTAGTATAGCATTTTCATTTAGCACCATTTCCCCAGTGATCTTCACCTGGCAATCTACATTCAACCCAAAACCTGGGGCCTTGATCACCTGTATAGCCTGTGTTCCATGGGACAGCCTGGGGGCTCAACTGTTCCTCATAGACAAGGAATGAATCTCCAGGTTGGCCACTTTGAAGTTCCCTAGCTCAGAACATACGTTCAGGTGCATCTGCCCTACAGGGTTATTCTCATGGTATGCTTAAGCTATTGCTATCAGGTATGTTTACCACACACTACTATGTGCAGGCATAGTACTAAGTTCTGGAAATTCAGCTGTGAACAACTCACACAAGATTTCTGTCATGAGGTTTCAGTGTAGGGAAGGAGACAAAATAATGAATAAATGACTATCAGGGTGCCAGATGATGCTAAGTGCTATGGAGAAAAATAAAGCAGGACAAGAGACTAGAACTTGACAGGATGGGGAATAGGAGAGGCTGAGGCACAGGCAGTCAGAGAAGGGCTTGAAGGAAGTGAAAAAGTGACCCTTTCCAAGATCTGCAAGAAAAGCGTTCCAGCCAAGTGACCAGCAATGCAAGGACCCTGAGGCGAGACAAGGCAGAGGATGATAGGATATAAGTTTGGAGAGATGATGAGGAAGGTTGTAGGACATTTCAAATGGTGTTTTAAACAGTGTTATTAAAAGGTGGTGTAAAACGAAAAGCAAAGGTTGACAATTGGATTTTACGAGATGGAGGTTTCCAATGTCCTCAACAAGAGCAACTATAATGGTAATGTGAGAACGAAAGTGCCTTTGAAGTGGCTTAGGGAAAAATTATGGAAGGTGAGGAAGTGGAAATTTCAAGTAAATACAAGTTTGTTGGTTTTTTTTTTTTTTTTTTTTTTTTTCCAGTCTGCTATGAAGATGAGCCAAGAAATGCACCAGTAGGCAGAGGGTTTGTGATATGTAGGTAGAGATTTTTGTTTTCTTCTTATTTTGAGACGGAGTCTCACTCTGTCGCCCAGCCTGGAGTGCAATGGCGCAATCTCGGTTCACTGCAACCTCCACCTCCAGGTTGAAGTGATTCTCCTGCCTCAGCCTCCTGAGTAGCTGGGATTACAGGCGCCTGCCACCACACCCAGCTATTTTTTTTATTTTTAGTAGAGACAGGGTTTCACCAGGTTGGCCAAGCTGGTCTCGAACTCCTTTCCCCAGGTGATCCACCCACCTCAGCCTCCTTAAGTGCTGGGATTATAGGCATGAGCCCCCACGCCCGGCCCAGGTAGAGATTTCTTTAAGATGGAAGAGATGACGGCATATTGATATGCTAATGAATTATTCTAAAGAATGAGAGAAACTAATGATGCGGGGGAGAGAAATATAATTACAAGAGCAAAGCTCTTGAATAGATGAGAGATAGGAACAAGGAGAAACGAAGGCAAGGGATTTTTGGTTTTGTGGGTTGATAAATCGATCATGGGAAAACACCTTAGTTTTCTAATGGCATCTCTTGGTAAAATAGGTGAGATCCTGCATTAAGATTGAAATAGGGGAAGTGGTATTGGAAGTTTAAGAAAAGAGGGTAATATGTGAAATATTCAACTTGGACTGAGTTAACCAAGAAGTGGGCTAAGGACATGAATAGACAGTTATCAAAAGAAGATATACAAATAGCCAACAGCATATGAAAAATGCTCAACATCACTAGTGATCAGGGAAATTCAAATCAAAACCACAGTGTGATACCACCTTACTCCTGCAAGATGGCCATAATCAAAAACTCAAAAAATAATAGATGTTGGCATGCATTGGTGAAAAGGGAACACTTCTATACTGCTGGTGGGAATGTAAACTAGCACAACCACAATGGAAACGGTGTGAGTTTACTTAAAGAACGAAAAGTAGAGCTACCATTTGATCCAGCAATCCCACTACTGAGTATCTACCCAGAGGAAAAGAAGTCATTATACGAAAAAGATACTTGCACGTGCATGTTTATAGCAGCACAATTCACAATTGCAAAATATGGAATGAGCCCAAATGTCTATCAATGAGTGGATTTAAAAAAATTGTGGTATATATATCATGGAATACTACTTGGCCCTATAAAATAATTTAATAATGACATTCACAGCAACCTGGATGGAATTGGAGACCATTATTCTAAGTGAAGTAACTCAGGAATGGAAAGCAAACATTGTATGTACTCACTCATAAGTGGGAAGCTAAGCTATGTGGATGCAAGGCATAAGAATGATACAGTGGGCTTTGGGGACCTAGGGGAAAGGATGAGAGGGGAGCAAAGGATAAAAGACTACACATTGGGGTACAGTCTACACTGCTCTGGTGATGGGTACACCAAAATCTCAGAAATCACCACTAAAGAACTTATTCATGTAACCCAAACACCACCTGTTCCCCAAAAACCTATTAATGATTTTTTAAAAAATTTAAAAATTTAACTAGGAAAATACAGTGAAAGTCAGTGATGAGTGAACACATTAGGAAGATTGTGTTCAGAAAGCATAGATACAAAGCCAAAAGATGGCTGGATTTAACCAGAGTTGAGGTTGTTCTAGGCAAGGCAATACCAGGAAGAGCAAAGGAAGAATTCAGTAGTGGGCCAGACTAGGAGGGATAGGAGGACTTAAGGTGAGTGAGGAACAGTGAACAGTGGTGGGGCTAATGGATCAGCAGTCCTGTTGGCCTGAAGAATTATTGGAGTCCAAATGCCAGTGTGAATGCTCTGGAAAGTTAAAAGGTAGTGGTTGGAGAGAGAGATTCTTCAAACAAAGATTTCTGAGGTGGTTCAAGGAGTGGATGGTCTATGTGGGCTGTGACAATGTTAGTGATACAGAAGGTGACCGAGGGAGTTCCTAGTCCTTAAATGAATGAAGAGGTGAAACCAAGGGGACAGTAAATGGTTGTAACAAGGAGCAGGAGTTGGATAATCTGACTGCACATGTTTGAAAGGAGCTGGATATGTGCAGGAGGTGGACTCTGCCCCTCACCAGTTAATAAATGATGAAGATATCCCCAAATATGATATCTATCTGCTGGAAATAACTTTTGAGCTTTTGACCTTTAGTAAAAGGGAGAAGGATAACATTGTTGGCAGAAATGTGGATGGTGATGGGGAAACCAGAATGGGAAACCATTTGTTGATTTTTTTTTACAAGACTCAGGTATAGTTATTTAAGTATGTCATAAGAAATTTTGGCAATTCCAAGAAGTCACATTGTCAGATGCCAAATGGTCTGGTTTAATGACTAACTTGTTGTCCTCTTAAAGATAACCTTAGGTAGGATAGGCCTAAATAAGACTAAGAAAATTCCAGGTCTTGGTAGCTGGTCTCATTCTGGCTTTAAAATTCTTTTGAAGAGGGGGTTTTGGGGGGAGGGGTCAGTTGGACAAGCAGGAAGCAAAGAAGCAGAAGCAGATTAGTCTGCAGTTTTGTTTTTCTCATTTTATAAATTGTCTCCTTCTAGATTAAATAAAGACAGCCTATCGCTAACAATCTGAAAATAAAATTGTATATGTCCTGAAGAACCTCCAAAACTTTCAACAGCCAAGTACCAAATGAAGCAGGATCCAAGTCTTATACACAAGTAAATAGGTTTGAGGGAAATTTTCAGAAGAGCATATCACAGAACATATTTGGAAAATATAATAGAAGGAAAATAATATAGAACTAAAAGTTCCTATTATATAAATTATTTTGCATATATAGTAACTTTTGCATTCAAGACAAATAACATTATTGGAAAAATTTCTCTGTTGGAAGACATTCCAATTTTCACATTAAAAATGGCATAATGAAAGTGCCCCAAATTGTACTGAGATGACCACAAGCACCATACTTAGGTATAACAGGATTTCACCTGGGACTCACTATTCCAGTTGTTTACAGCCAGCATCTGTTCTAATTGATTAGCACCTGTATCCCACTAGTTATTAATGTTTTCATCATCACCCTTGCTCAAATATGTATTTACTTGTCAAATTGCAAAAATTATGTACAGATTAATAGAACAAGAACAAAACACATAAAAATTAGTTTATCTGGTGTGGTTCTTATCCATGGCATTCTTGTCCCTCTCTCTTGCCTCCCTCCTTTTTTTTCCCTTTGCAGCAAATCGTAAGGTGACTTTATCATTACTTTCATCAGGGTCACAGAATTCAAAAGGACTTTCTTGAGGGAGATTTTTGACAGGCATCTTTGAAAAGATGTCTAGGGAGACTTGGAACTACTGGATGACATTTTAGGAAACTTAACAAGAATAAAAATTTATTGGCAATATTAGAAAGACTGTTAAAAGTCATTTCTTCAGTGTAAATTTTTGTGAAGCAAGAATAAATATTGACCATTAAGTTATATCACCATAATACAGGGTCTGTTTGTTAAGCACTGTGTGTGGAAAATGATATGATCCTGGTAAACCCGGAACTGAGGGGGTTGACTTGAAAGTTATTTCATAATTGTATTATTAGTAATGAGTTACAAAGGTACATGACTTTTTAATAAAGAACTTGACCTGGTAAAGAGAATAGGTTTCAGTTTTTATGACTCTTAAACAAAAAGAAAGAAAAGAAAAGGAAAGAAAGCTGGTGGTGAAAAGAACCATGTTTTCTCAGTAAAGGCTACTCAGAGGATAACATGGTTGCTACCTCCTGGCATAATAAATGCAATTTTGGTGCAATGTTGGGGAAAGTGTAAAAATACTAATAATAGCCTACACTCTTCAGCACATTCTATGTGCCTGCACTCTTTTATTCATTCTACATGTAAGAACTCATTTAATCCTCACAACCACCCTATAAAGAAGGAACCATTAATATGTCCATTTTTAAAGATGAAGAGAAGGAGGTTAAATAACTTGCTCAAGGACATACTACTTGAAAACGGCCACGTGTGGTTTGTACTGCAGACAGTCTG
>NC_044563.1:130587768-130607599 GCF_007565055.1 Rhinopithecus roxellana | reverse complement strand
TATTTCCTTTATCACCATGGGCCCCAATAGGCTCCCAAATCTCACTTTGCAGATTCCACGAAAAGAGTGTTAGCAAACTGCTTCTTGAGGCAGAGGTTGTAACTCTGTGAGATGAACTCACAGATCAGAAAGAAGTTTCTCAGAAAGCTTCTTTCACGTTTTGAACGGATGAAATTTCCTTTATCAGCGTAGGCCTCAATGTGATCCAAAGAAGCCCGTCTCAGATTCCTCAAAGACAGTGTTAATGGACTGCTCCACGAAACATAAGTGTAACTCTGTGAGATGAATTCACACATCAACAAGAAGTTTCTAAGAAAGCTTCCTTCTAGTTTTCACTGTGATATTTCCTTTGTCACTGTAATGTTCATTGCGCTATGAAGTATCTAATTGCAGATTTCCAGAAAACTGTGCTAACAAACTGATCACTGAAGAGAAACGTGTAACTCTGTGAGTTGCATTACACATGGTAATGCAGTTTCTCAGAAAGCTTCTCTTTAGTTATGTGAGGACATTTCCTTTATCACCATGGGCCCCTATAGGCTCCCAAATATCACTTTGCAGATTAGACGAGAAGAGTGTTAGCAAACTTCCTTGAGGTAGAGGTTGTAACTCTGTGAGATGAACTCACAGATCAGAAAGAAGTTTCTCAGAAAGCTTCTTTCACGTTTTGAACGGATGAAATTCCTTTATCAGCGTAGGCCTCAATGTGGTCTAAAGAAGCCCTTCTCAGTTTCCCCAAAGACAGTGTTAATGGACTGTTCCACGAAACATAAGTGTAACTCTGTGAGATGAATTCACACATCAACAAAGAAGTTTCTAAGAAGCTTCTTTCTAGTTTTCATTCTGGATATTTCCTTTGTCACTGTAATGTTCATTGCGCTATGAAGTATCTAATTGGCAGATGCTCCAGAAAACTATGCTAACAAACTGATCACTGAAGAGAAACGTGTAACTCTGTGAGTTTGCATTCACACTTGGTAATGCAGTTTCTCAGAATGCTTCTCTTTAGTTATTATGTGAGGATATTTACTTTATCACCATGGGCCCCTATAGGCTCCCAAATATCACTTTGCAGATTAGACGAGAAGAGTGTTAGCAAACTTCTTCTTGAGGCATAGGATTGTAACTCTGTGAGATGAACTCACAGATCAGAAAGAAGTTTCTCAGAAAGCTTCTTTCACGTTTTGAACGGATGAAATTTCCTTTATCAGCGTAGGCCTCAATGTGGTCCAAAGAAGCCCTTCTCAGTTTCCCCAAGACAGTGTTATGGACTGTTCCACGAAACATAAGTGTAACTCTGTGAGATGAATTCACACATCAACAAGAAGTTTCTAAGAAAGCTTCCTTCTAGTTTCACTTGTGGATATTTCCTTTGTCACTGTAATGTTCATTGCGCTATGAAGTATCTAATTGCAGATTTCCAGAAAACTGTGCTAACAAACTGATCACTGAAGAGAAACGTGTAACTTTGTGAGTTGCATTCACACATGGTAATGCAGTTTCTCAGAAAGCTTCTCTTTAGTTATTATGTGAGGATATTTCCTTTATCACCATGGGCCCCTATAGGCTCCCAAATATCACTTTGCAGATTCCGACGAGAAAGAGTGTTAGCAAACTTCTTCTTGAGGCAGAGATTGTAACTCTGTGAGATGAACTCACAGATCAGAAAGAAGTTTCTCAGAAAGCTTCTTTCACGTTTTGAACGGATGAAATTTCCTTTATCAGCGTAGGCCTCAATGTGAGTCCAAAGAAGCTCTTCTCAGTTTCCCCAAAGACAGTGTTAATGGACTGCTTCCACGAAACATAAGTGTAACTCTGTGAGATGAATTCACACATCAACAAGAAGTTTCTAAGAAAGCTTCTTTCTAGTTTTCATCTGGATATTTCCTTTGTCACTGTAATGTTCATTGCGCTATGAAGTATCTAATTGCAGATCTCCAGAAAACTGTGCTAACAAACTGATCACTGAAGAGAAACGTGTAACTTTGTGAGTTGCATTCACACATGGTAATGCAGTTTCTCAGAAAGCTTCTCTTTAGTTATTATGTGAGGATATTTCCTTTATCACCATGGGCCCCTATAGGCTCCCAAATATCACTTTGCAGATTAGACGAGAAGAGTGTTAGCAAACTGCTTCTTGAGGCAGAGGATTGTAACTCTGTGAGATGAACTCACAGATCAGAAAGAAGTTTCTCAGAAAGCTTCTTTCACGTTTGAACGGATGAAATTTCCTTTATCAGCGTAGGCCTCAATGTGGTCCAAAGAAGCCCTTCTCAGTTTCCCCAAAGACAGTGTTAATGGACTGTTCCACGAAACATAAGTGTAACTCTGTGAGATGAATTCACACATCAACAAGAAGTTTCTAAGAAAGCTTCCTTCTAGTTGTCACTGTGGATATTTCCTTTGTCACTGTAATGTTCATTGCGCTATGAAGTATCTAATTGCAGATTTCCAGAAAACTGTGCTAACAAACTGATCACTGAAGAGAAACGTGTAACTCTGTGAGTTGCATTCACACATGGTAATGCAGTTTCTCAGAAAGCTTCTCTTTAGTTATTATGTGAGGACATTTCCTTTATCACCATGGGCCCCTATAGGCTCCCAAATATCACTTTGCAGGATTAGACGAGAAGAGTGTTAGCAAACTTCTTCTTGAGGCAGAGGTTGTAACTCTGTGAGATGAACTCACAGATCAGAAAGAAGTTTCTCAGAAAGCTTCTGTCACGTTTTGAACGGATGAAATTTCCTTTATCAGCGTAGGCCTCAATGTGATCCAAAGAAGCCTCTTCTCAGTTTCCCCAAAGACAGTGTTAATGGACTGCTTCCACGAAACATAAGTGTAACTCTGTGAGATGAATTCACACATCAACAAGAAGTTTCTAAGAAAGCTTCCTTCTAGTTTTCATCTGTCGATATTTCCTTTGTCACTGTAATGTTCATTGCGCTATGAAGTATCTAATTGCAGATTTCCAGAAAACTGTGCTAACAAACTGATCACTGAAGAGAAACGTGTAACTCTGTGAGTTGCATTCACACATGGTAATGCAGTTTCTCAGAAAGCTTCTCTTTAGTTATTATGTGAGGACATTTCCTTTATCACCATGGGCCCCTATAGGCTCCCAAATATCACTTTGCAGATTAGACGAGAAGAGTGTTAGCAAACTTCTTCTTGAGGCAGAGGTTGTAACTCTGTGAGATGAACTCACAGATCAGAAAGAAGTTTCTCAGAAAGCTTCTTTCACGTTTTGAACGGATGAAATTTCCTTTATCAGCGTAGGCCTCAATGTGGTCCAAAGAAGCCCTTCTCAGTTTCCCCAAAGACAGCGTTAATGGACTGTTCCACGAAACATAAGTGTAACTCTGTGAGATGAATTCACACATCAACAAGAAGTTTCTAAGAAAGCTTCCTTCTAGTTGTCACTGTGGATATTTCCTTTGTCACTGTAATGTTCATTGCGCTATGAAGTATCTAAATGCAGATTTCCAGAAAACTGTGCTAACAAACTGATCACTGAAGAGAAACGTGTAACTCTGTGAGTTGCATTCACACATGGTAATGCAGTTTCTCAGAAAGCTTCTCTTTAGTTATTATGTGAGGACATTTCCTTTAACACCATGGGCCCCTATAGGCTCCCAAATATCACTTTGCGGATTAGACGAGAAGAGTGTTAGCAAACTTCTTCTTGAGGCAGAGGTTGTAACTCTGTGAGATGAACTCACAGATCAGAAAGAAGTTTCTCAGAAAGCTTCTGTCACGTTTTGAACGGATGAAATTTCCTTTATCAGCGTAGGCCTCAATGTGGTCCAAAGAAGCCCTTCTCTGTTTCCACAAAGACAGTGTTAATGGACTGTTCCACGAAACATAAGTGTAACTCTGTGAGATGAATTCACACATCAACAAGAAGTTTCTAAGAAAGCTTCCTTCTAGTTTTCACTGTCGATATTTCCTTTGTCACTGTAATGTTCATTGCGCTATGAAGTATCTAATTGCAGATTTCCAGAAAACTGTGCTAACAAACTGATCACTGAAGAGAAACGTGTAACTCTGTGAGTTGCATTCACACATGGTAATGCAGTTTCTCAGAAAGCTTCTCTTTAGTTATTATGTGAGGACATTTCCTTTATCACCATGGGCCCCTATAGGCTCCCAAATATCACTTTGCAGATTAGACGAGAAGAGTGTTAGCAAACTTCTTCTTGAGGTAGAGGTTGTAACTCTGTGAGATGAACTCACAGATCAGAAAGAAGTTTCTCAGAAAGCTTCTTTCACGTTTTGAACGGATGAAATTTCCTTTATCAGCGTAGGCCTCAATGTGGTCTAAAGAAGCCCTTCTCAGTTTCCCCAAAGACAGTGTTAATGGACTGTTCCACGAAACATAAGTGTAACTCTATGAGATGAATTCACACATCAACAAGAAGTTTCTAAGAAAGCTTCCTTCTAGTTTTCACTGTGGATATTTCCTTTGTCACTGTAATGTTCATTGCGCTATGAAGTATCTAATTGCAGATCTCCAGAAAACTATGCTAACAAACTGATCACTGAAGAGAAACGTGTAACTCTGTGAGTTGCATTCACACATGGCAATGCAGTTTCTCAGAATGCTTCTCTTTAGTTATTATGTGAGGATATTTCCTTTATCACCATGGGCCCCAATAGGCTGCCAAATATCACTTTGCAGATTCCACGAAAAGAGTGTTAGCAAACTGCTTCTTGAGGCAGAGATTGTAACTCTGTGAGATGAACTCACAGATCAGAAAGAAGTTTCTCAGTAAGCTTCTTTCTCATTTTTATTGGAAGATGTTTCCCTTGGCCCCATTGTTTTCAAAGGGTTCGGGAATATCTGTTCTCAGATTCCACACAAATAGGGCTAGGCCACGGCCCCACGAAATACAGCTGCAACTTAGTGAGTTGAATTCACACATCACAAAGCGGTTTCTCAGAAAGCTTCTTTCTTTAGTAAGACGAAGTTATTTGTGGTCTTGGAGCGCCACCGTGTGTCCTATTGCAGATTCTGCGAAAACTCTCCTAGCAAGTTTCTCAGTGGAAACAATGATGGACATCTGTGGGCTGAAATCACCCACAACAAAGAAGTTTCTGAGAAGGCTTCTCTGCAGGTTTCTCTGAGGATAGTTCCTTATTCAGCATGCGATTCAACGATATCCAAGACATCACATCTGAGATTCCTCAAATGAGTGCTAGGAAACTCCCCCGAGAAAGGGTGATAGAACACTGTGAAATGAATTCACATATCACAAAGCAGTTTCTCAGAAAGCTTGGTTCTGCTTTCTCTTGGAGGACATTTCTTTCTCCTTCTATTCTTCAAAGCTATCTGAAATATCACTTCTCGGAATCCACGGAAACAGTCCTAAGAAACGGCTGCAAAAACAATGGCGTAACTCTGTGAGTTGCATTCACACATGGCAGTGCAGTTTCTCAGAAAGCTTCTCTTTAGTTATTATGTGAGGATATTTCCTTTATCACCATGGGCCCCTATAGGCTCCCAAATATCACTTTGCAGATTAGACGAGAAGAGTGTTAGCAAACTTCTTCTTGAGGCAGAGGTTGTAACTCTGTGAGATGAACTCACAGATCAGAAAGAAGTTTCTCAGAAAGCTTCTTTCACGTTTTGAACGGATGAAATTTCCTTTATCAGCGTAGGCCTCAATGTGGTCCAAAGAAGCCCTTCTCAGTTTCCCCAAAGACAGTGTTAATGGACTGTTCCACGAAACATAAGTGTAACTCTATGAGATGAATTCACACATCAACAAGAAGTTTCTAAGAAAGCTTCCTTCTAGTTTTCACTGTGGATATTTCCTTTGTCACTGTAATGTTCATTGCGCTATGAAGTATCTAATTGCAGATTTCCAGAAAACTGTGCTAACAAACTGATCACTGAAGAGAAACGTGTAACTTTGTGAGTTGCATTCACACATGGTAATGCAGTTTCTCAGAAAGCTTCTCTTTAGTTATTATGTGAGGATATTTCCTTTATCACCATGGGCCCCTATAGGCTCCCAAATATCACTTTGCAGATTCCACGAAAAGAGTGTTAGCAAACTGCTTCTTGAGGCAGAGATTGTAACTCTGTGAGATGAACTCACCGATCAGAAAGAAGTTTCTCAGAAAGCTTCTTTCACGTTTTGAACGGATGAAATTTCCTTTATCAGCGTAGGCCTCAATGTGATCCAAAGAAGCTCTTCTCAGTTTCCCCAAAGACAGTGTTAATGGACTGCTCCACGAAACATAAGTGTAACTCTGTGAGATGAATTCACACATCACCAAGAAGTTTCTAAGAAAGCTTCTTTCTAGTTTTCATCTGGATATTTCCTTTGTCACTGTAATGTTCATTGCGCTATGAAGTATCTAATTGCAGATCTCCAGAAAACTGTGTTAACAAACTGATCACTGAAGAGAAACGTGAAACTTTGTGAGTTGCATTCACACATGGTAATGCAGTTTCTCAGAAAGCTTCTCTTTAGTTATTATGTGAGGACATTTCCTTTATCACCATGGGCCCCTATAGGCTCCCAAATATCACTTTGCAGATTAGACGAGAAGAGTGTTAGCAAACTTCTTCTTGAGGCAGAGGTTGTAACTCTGTGAGATGAACTCACAGATCAGAAAGAAGTTTCTCAGAAAGCTTCTTTCACGTTTTGAACGGATGAAATTTCCTTTATCAGCGTAGGCCTCAATGTGATCCAAAGAAGCCCTTCTCAGTTGTTTCCCCAAAGACAGTGTTAATGGACTGCTCCACGAAACATAAGTGTAACTCTGTGAGATGAATTCACACATCACCAAGAAGTTTCTATGAAAGCTTCTTTCAAGTTTTCATCTCTGGATATTTCCTTTGTCACTGTAATGTTCATTGCGCTATGAAGTATCTAATTGCAGATCTCCAGAAAACTATGCTAACAAACTGATCACTGAAGAGAAACGTGTAACTCTGTGAGTTGCATTCACACATGGCAATGCAGTTTCTCAGAATGCTTCTCTTTAGTTATTATGTGAGGATATTTCCTTTATCACCATGGGCCCCAATAGGCTGCCAAATATCACTTTGCAGATTCCACGAAAAGAGTGTTAGCAAACTGCTTCTTGAGGCAGAGATTGTAACTCTGTGAGATGAACTCACAGATCAGAAAGAAGTTTCTCAGTAAGCTTCTTTCTCATTTTTATTGGAAGATGTTTCCCTTGGCCCCATTGTTTTCAAAGGGTTCGGGAATAGTTGTTCTCAGATTCCACACAAATAGGGCTAGGCCACGGCCCCGCGATATACAGCTGCAACTTAGTGAGTTGAATTCACACATCACAAAGCGGTTTCTCAGAAAGCTTCTTTCTTTAGTAAGACGAAGTTATTTGTGGTCTTGGAGCGCCACCGTGTGTCCTATTGCAGATTCTGCGAAAACTCTCCTAGCAAGTTTCTCAGTGGAAACAATGATGGACATCTGTGGGCTGAAATCACCCACAACAAAGAAGTTTCTGAGAAGGCTTCTCTGCAGGTTTCTCTGAGGATAGTTCCTTATTCAGCATGCGATTCAACGATATCCAAGACATCACATCTGAGATTCCTCAAATGAGTGCTAGGAAACTCCCCCGAGAAAGGGTGATAGAACACTGTGAAATGAATTCACATATCACAAAGCAGTTTCTCAGAAAGCTTGGTTCTGCTTTCTCTTGGAGGATATTTCTTTTTCCTTCTATTCTTCAAAGCTATCTGAAATATCACTTCTCGGAATCCACGGAAACAGTCCTAAGAAACGGCTGCAAAAACAATGGCGTAACTCTGTGAGTTGCATTCACACATGGCAGTGCAGTTTCTCAGAAAGCTTCTCTTTAGTTATTATGTGAGGATATTTCCTTTATCACCATGGGCCCCTATAGGCTCCCAAATATCACTTTGCAGATTAGACGAGAAGAGTGTTAGCAAACTTCTTCTTGAGGCAGACGTTGTTACTCTGTGAGATGAACTCACAAATCAGAAAGAAGTTTCTCAGAAAGCTTCTTTCACGTTTTGAACGGATGAAATTTCCTTTATCAGCGTAGGCCTCAATGTGGTCCAAAGAAGCCCTTCTCAGTTTCCCCAAAGACAGTGTTAATGGACTGTTCCACGAAACATAAGTGTAACTCTGTGAGATGAATTCACACATCAACAAGAAGTTTCTAAGAAAGCTTCCTTCTAGTTTTCACTGTGGATATTTCCTTTGTCACTGTAATGTTCATTGCGCTATGAAGTATCTAATTGCAGATTTCCAGAAAACTGTGCTAACAAACTGATCACTGAAGAGAAACGTGTAACCTTGTGAGTTGCATTCACACATGGTAATGCAGTTTCTCAGAAAGCTTCTCTTTAGTTATTATGTGAGGACATTTCCTTTATCACCATGGGCCCCTATAGGCTCCCAAATATCACTTTGCAGATTAGACGAGAAGAGTGTTAGCAAACTTCTTCTTGAGGTAGAGATTGTAACTCTGTGAGATGAACTCACAGATCAGAAAGAAGTTTCTCAGAAAGCTTCTTTCACGTTTTGAACGGATGAAATTTCCTTTATCAGCGTAGGCCTCAATGTGGTCCAAAGAAGCCCTTCTCAGTTTCCCCAAAGACAGTGTTAATGGACTGTTCCACGAAACATAAGTGTAACTCTGTGAGATGAATTCACACATCAACAAGAAGTTTCTAAGAAAGCTTCTTTCTAGTTTTCATCTCTGGATATTTCCTTTGTCACTGTAATGTTCATTGCGCTATGAAGTATCTAATTGCAGATCTCCAGAAAACTATGCTAACAAACTGATCACTGAAGAGAAACGTGTAACTCTGTGAGTTGCATTCACACATGGTAATGCAGTTTCTCAGAATGCTTCTCTTTAGTTATTATGTGAGGATATTTCCTTTATCACCATGGGCCCCTATAGGCTGCCCAAATATCACTTTGCAGATTCGACGAGAAGAGTGTTAGCAAACTGCTTCTTGAGGCAGAGATTGTAACTCTGTGAGATGAACTCACAGATCAGAAAGAAGTTTCTCAGAAAGCTTCTTTCACGTTTTGAACGGATGAAATTTCCTTTATCAGCGTAGGCCTCAATGTGGTCCAAAGAAGCCCTTCTCAGTTTCCCCAAAGACAGTGTTAATGGACTGTTCCACGAAACATAAGTGTAACTCTGTGAGATGAATTCACACATCAACAAGAAGTTTCTAAGAAAGCTTCCTTCTAGGTTTCACTGTGGATATTTCCTTTGTCACTGTAATGTTCATTGCGCTATGAAGTATCTAATTGCAGATTTCCAGAAAACTGTGCTAACAAACTGATCACTGAAGAGAAACGTGTAACTTTGTGAGTTGCATTCACACATGGTAATGCAGTTTCTCAGAAAGCTTCTCTTTAGTTATTATAGTGAGGATATTTCCTTTATCACCATGGGCCCCTATAGGCTCCCAAATATCACTTTGCAGATTCCACGAAAAGAGTGTTAGCAAACTGCTTCTTGAGGCAGAGATTGTAACTCTGTGAGATGAACTCACAGATCAGAAAGAAGTTTCTCAGAAAGCTTCTTTCACGTTTTGAACGGATGAAATTTCCTTTATCAGCGTAGGCCTCAATGTGATCCAAAGAAGCCTCTTCTCAGTTTCCCCAAAGACAGTGTTAATGGACTGCTCCACGAAACATAAGTGTAACTCTGTGAGATGAATTCACACATCACCAAGAAGTTTCTAAGAAAGCTTCTTTCTAGTTTTCATCTGGATATTTCCTTTGTCACTGTAATGTTCATTGCGCTATGAAGTATCTAATTGCAGATCTCCAGAAAACTGTGTTAACAAACTGATCACTGAAGAGAAACGTGTAACTTTGTGAGTTGCATTCACACATGGTAATGCAGTTTCTCAGAAAGCTTCTCTTTAGTTATTATGTGAGGACATTTCCTTTATCACCATGGGCCCCTATAGGCTCCCAAATATCACTTTGCAGATTAGACGAGAAGAGTGTTAGCAAACTTCTTCTTGAGGCAGAGGTTGTAACTCTGTGAGATGAACTCACAGATCAGAAAGAAGTTTCTCAGAAAGCTTCTTTCACGTTTTGAACGGATGAAATTTCCTTTATCAGCGTAGGCCTCAATGTGGTCCAAAGAAGCCCTTCTCAGTTTCCCCAAAGACAGTGTTAATGGACTGTTCCACGAAACATAAGTGTAACTCTGTGAGATGAATTCACACATCAACAAGAAGTTTCTAAGAAAGCTTCCTTCTAGTTTTCACTGTGGATATTTCCTTTGTCACTGTAATGTTCATTGCGCTATGAAGTATCTAATTGCAGATTTCCAGAAAACTGTGCTAACAAACTGATCACTGAAGAGAAACGTGTAACTCTGTGAGTTGCATTCACACATGGTAATGCAGTTTCTCAGAAAGCTTCTCTTTAGTTATTATGTGAGGACATTTCCTTTATCACCATGGGCCCCTATAGGCTCCCAAATATCACTTTGCAGATTAGACGAGAAGAGTGTTAGCAAACTTCTTCTTGAGGCAGAGGTTGTAACTCTGTGAGATGAACTCACAGATCAGAAAGAAGTTTCTCAGAAAGCTTCTTTCACGTTTTGAACGGATGAAATTTCCTTTATCAGCGTAGGCCTCAATGTGATCCAAAGAAGCCCTTCTCAGTTTCCCCAAAGACAGTGTTAATGGACTGTTCCACGAAACATAAGTGTAACTCTGTGAGATGAATTCACACATCAACAAGAAGTTTCTAAGAAAGCTTCCTTCTAGTTTTCATCTGTGGATATTTCCTTTGTCACTGTAATGTTCATTGCGCTATGAAGTATCTAATTGCAGATTTCCAGAAAACTGTGCTAACAAACTGATCACTGAAGAGAAACGTGTAACTCTGTGAGTTGCATTCACACATGGTAATGCAGTTTCTCAGAAAGCTTCTCTTTAGTTATTATGTGAGGACATTTCCTTTATCACCATGGGCCCCTATAGGCTCCCAAATATCACTTTGCAGATTAGACGAGAAGAGTGTTAGCAAACTTCTTCTTGAGGCAGAGATTGTAACTCTGTGAGATGAACTCACAGATCAGAAAGAAGTTTCTCAGAAAGCTTCTTTCACGTTTTGAACGGATGAAATTTCCTTTATCAGCGTAGGCCTCAATGTGATCCAAAGAAGCTCTTCTCAGTTTCCCCAAAGACAGTGTTAATGGACTGCTCCACGAAACATAAGTGTAACTCTGTGAGATGAATTCACACATCAACAAGAAGTTTCTAAGAAAGCTTCCTTCTAGTTTTCATCTGGATATTTCCTTTGTCACTGTAATGTTCATTGCGCTATGAAGTATCTAATTGCAGATTTCCAGAAAACTGTGCTAACAAACTGATCACTGAAGAGAAACGTGTAACTCTGTGAGTTGCATTCACACATGGTAATGCAGTTTCTCAGAAAGCTTCTCTTTAGTTATTATGTGAGGACATTTCCTTTATCACCATGGGCCCCTATAGGCTCCCAAATATCACTTTGCAGATTAGACGAGAAGAGTGTTAGCAAACTTCTTCTTGAGGCAGAGGTTGTAACTCTGTGAGATGAACTCACAGATCAGAAAGAAGTTTCTCAGAAAGCTTCTTTCACGTTTTGAACGGATGAAATTTCCTTTATCAGCGTAGGCCTCAATGTGGTCCAAAGAAGCCCTTCTCAGTTTCCCCAAAGACAGTGTTAATGGACTGTTCCACGAAACATAAGTGTAACTCTGTGAGATGAATTCACACATCAACAAGAAGTTTCTAAGAAAGCTTCTTTCTAGTTTTCATCTTGGATATTTCCTTTGTCACTGTAATGTTCATTGCGCTATGAAGTATCTAATTGCAGATCTCCAGAAAACTGTGCTAACAAACTGATCACTGAAGAGAAACGTGTAACTCTGTGAGTTGCATTCACACATGGTAATGCAGTTTCTCAGAAAGCTTCTCTTTAGTTATTATGTGAGGACATTTCCTTTATCACCATGGGCCCCTATAGGCTCCCAAATATCACTTTGCAGATTCCACGAGAAGAGTGTTAGCAAACTTCTTCTTGAGGCAGAGGTTGTAACTCTGTGAGATGAACTCACAGATCAGAAAGAAGTTTCTCAGAAAGCTTCTTTCACGTTTTGAACGGATGAAATTTCCTTTATCAGCGTAGGCCTCAATGTGGTCCAAAGAAGCCCTTCTCAGTTTCCCCAAAGACAGTGTTAATGGACTGTTCCACGAAACATAAGTGTAACTCTGTGAGATGAATTCACACATCAACAAGAAGTTTCTAAGAAAGCTTCCTTCTAGTTTTCACTGTGGATATTTCCTTTGTCACTGTAATGTTCATTGCGCTATGAAGTATCTAATTGCAGATTTCCAGAAAACTGTGCTAACAAACTGATCACTGAAGAGAAACGTGTAACTTTGTGAGTTGCATTCACACATGGTAATGCAGTTTCTCAGAAAGCTTCTCTTTAGTTATTATGTGAGGACATTTCCTTTATCACCATGGGCCCCTATAGGCTCCCAAATATCACTTTGCAGATTAGACGAGAAGAGTGTTAGCAAACTTCTTCTTGAGGCAGAGGTTGTAACTCTGTGAGATGAACTCACAGATCAGAAAGAAGTTTCTCAGAAAGCTTCTTTCACGTTTTGAACGGATGAAATTTCCTTTATCAGCGTAGGCCTCAATGTGGTCCAAAGAAGCCCTTCTCAGTTTCCCCAAAGACAGTGTTAATGGACTGTTCCACGAAACATAAGTGTAACTCTGTGAGATGAATTCACACATCAACAAGAAGTTTCTAAGAAAGCTTCTTCTAGTTTTCATCTGTGATATTTCCTTTGTCACTGTAATGTTCATTGCGCTATGAAGTATCTAATTGCAGATCTCCAGAAAACTGTGCTAACAAACTGATCACTGAAGAGAAACGTGTAACTCTGTGAGTTGCATTCACACATGGTAATGCAGTTTCTCAGAAAGCTTCTCTTTAGTTATTATGTGAGGACATTTCCTTTATCACCATGGGCCCCTATAGGCTCCCAAATATCACTTTGCAGATTCCACGAAAGAGTGTTAGCAAACTGCTTCTTGAGGCAGAGATTGTAACTCTGTGAGATGAACTCACAGATCAGAAAGAAGTTTCTCAGAAAGCTTCTTTCACGTTTTGAACGGATGAAATTTCCTTTATCAGCGTAGGCCTCAATGTGGATCCAAAGAAGCCCTTCTCAGTTTCCCCAAAGACAGTGTTAATGGACTGCTCCACGAAACATAAGTGTAACTCTGTGAGATGAATTCACACATCAACAAGAAGTTTCTAAGAAAGCTTCCTTCTAGTTTTCACTGTGGATATTTCCTTTGTCACTGTAATGTTCATTGCGCTATGAAGTATCTAATTGCAGATCTCCAGAAAACTGTGCTAACAAACTGATCACTGAAGAGAAACGTGTAACTCTTGTGAGTTGCATTCACACATGGTAATGCAGTTTCTCAGAAAGCTTCTCTTTAGTTATTATGTGAGGACATTTCCTTTATCACCATGGGCCCCTATAGGCTCCCAAATATCACTTTGCAGATTAGACGAGAAGAGTGTTAGCAAACTTCTTCTTGAGGCAGAGGTTGTAACTCTGTGAGATGAACTCACAGATCAGAAAGAAGTTTCTCAGAAAGCTTCTTTCACGTTTTGAACGGATGAAATTTCCTTTATCAGCGTAGGCCTCAATGTGATCCAAAGAAGCCCTTCTCAGTTTCCCCAAAGACAGTGTTAATGGACTGTTCCACGAAACATAAGTGTAACTCTGTGAGATGAATTCACACATCAACAAGAAGTTTCTAAGAAAGCTTCCTTCTAGTTTTCACTGTGGATATTTCCTTTGTCACTGTAATGTTCATTGCGCTATGAAGTATCTAATTGCAGATTTCCAGAAAACTGTGCTAACAAACTGATCACTGAAGAGAAACGTGTAACTCTGTGAGTTGCATTCACACATGGTAATGCAGTTTCTCAGAAAGCTTCTCTTTAGTTATTATGTGAGGACATTTCCTTTATCACCATGGGCCCCTATAGGCTCCCAAATATCACTTTGCAGATTAGACGAGAAGAGTGTTAGCAAACTTCTTCTTGAGGCAGAGGTTGTAACTCTGTGAGATGAACTCACAGATCAGAAAGAAGTTTCTCAGAAAGCTTCTTTCACGTTTTGAACGGATGAAATTTCCTTTATCAGCGTAGGCCTCAATGTGGTCCAAAGAAGCCCTTCTCAGTTTCCCCAAAGACAGTGTTAATGGACTGCTTCCACGAAACATAAGTGTAACTCTGTGAGATGAATTCACACATCAACAAGAAGTTTCTAAGAAAGCTTCCTTCTAGTTGTCACTGTGGATATTTCCTTTGTCACTGTAATGTTCATTGCGCTATGAAGTATCTAATTGCAGATTTCCAGAAAACTGTGCTAACAAACTGATCACTGAAGAGAAACGTGTAACTCTGTGAGTTGCATTCACACATGGTAATGCAGTTTCTCAGAAAGCTTCTCTTTAGTTATTATGTGAGGACATTTCCTTTATCACCATGGGCCCCTATAGGCTCCCAAATATCACTTTGCAGATTAGACGAGAAGAGTGTTAGCAAACTTCTTCTTGAGGCAGAGGTTGTAACTCTGTGAGATGAACTCACAGATCAGAAAGAAGTTTCTCAGAAAGCTTCTGTCACGTTTTGAACGGATGAAATTTCCTTTATCAGCGTAGGCCTCAATGTGGTCCAAAGAAGCCCTTCTCTGTTTCCACAAAGACAGTGTTAATGGACTGTTCCACGAAACATAAGTGTAACTCTGTGAGATGAATTCACACATCAACAAGAAGTTTCTAAGAAAGCTTCCTTCTAGTTTTCACTGTCGATATTTCCTTTGTCACTGTAATGTTCATTGCGCTATGAAGTATCTAATTGCAGATTTCCAGAAAACTGTGCTAACAAACTGATCACTGAAGAGAAACGTGTAACTCTGTGAGTTGCATTCACACATGGTAATGCAGTTTCTCAGAAAGCTTCTCTTTAGTTATTATGTGAGGACATTTCCTTTATCACCATGGGCCCCTATAGGCTCCCAAATATCACTTTGCAGATTAGACGAGAAGAGTGTTAGCAAACTTCTTCTTGAGGCAGAGGTTGTAACTCTGTGAGATGAACTCACAGATCAGAAAGAAGTTTCTCAGAAAGCTTCTTTCACGTTTTGAACGGATGAAATTTCCTTTATCAGCGTAGGCCTCAATGTGGTCCAAAGAAGCCCTTCTCAGTTTCCCCAAAGACAGTGTTAATGGACTGCTCCACGAAACATAAGTGTAACTCTGTGAGATGAATTCACACATCACAAGAAGTTTCTAAGAAAGCTTCTTTCTAGTTTTCATCTGTGGATATTTCCTTTGTCACTGTAATGTTCATTGCGCTATGAAGTATCTAATTGCAGATCTCCAGAAAACTATGCTAACAAACTGATCACTGAAGAGAACGTGTAACTCTGTGAGTTGCATTCACACATGCAATGCAGTTTCTCAGAATGCTTCTCTTTAGTTATTATGTGAGGATATTTCCTTTATCACCATGGGCCCCAATAGGCTGCCAAATATCACTTTGCAGATTCCACGAAAAGAGTGTTAGCAAACTGCTTCTTGGAGCAGAGATTGTAACTCTGTGAGATGAACTCACAGATCAGAAAGAAGTTTCTCAGTAAGCTTCTTTCTCATTTTTATTGAAGATGTTCCCTTGGCCCCATTGTTTTCAAAGGGTTCGGGAATATCTGTTCTCAGATTCCACACAAATAGGGCTAGGCCCCGGCCCCACGAAATACAGCTGCAACTTAGTGAGTTGAATTCACACATCACAAAGCGGTTTCTCAGAAAGCTTCTTTCTTTAGTAAGACGAAGTTATTTGTGGTCTTGGAGCGCCACCGTGTGTCCTATTGCAGATTCTGCGAAAACTCTCCTAGCAAGTTTCTCAGTGGAAACAATGATGGACATCTGTGGGCTGAAATCACCCACAACAAAGAAGTTTCTGAGAAGGCTTCTCTGCAGGTTTCTCTGAGGATAGTTCCCTTATTCAGTCATGCGATTCAACGATATCCAAGACATCACATCTGAGATTCCTCAAATGAGTGCTAGGAAACTCCCCCGAGAAAGGGTGATAGAACACTGTGAAATGAATTCACATATCACAAAGCAGTTTCTCAGAAAGCTTGGTTCTGCTTTCTCTTGAGGATATTTCTTTTCTCCTTCTATTCTTCAAAGCTATCTGAAATATCACTTCTCGGAATCCACGGAAACAGTCCTAAGAAACGGCTGCAAAACAATGGCGTAACTCTGTGAGTTGCATTCACACATGGCAAGTGCAGTTTCTCAGAAAGCTTCTCTTAGTTATTATGTGAGGATATTTCCTTTATCACCATGGGCCCCTATAGGCTCCCAAATATCACTTTGCAGATTAGACGAGAAGAGTGTTAGCAAACTTCTTCTTGAGGCAGAGGTTGTAACTCTGTGAGATGAACTCACAGATCAGAAAGAAGTTTCTCAGAAAGCTTCTTTCACGTTTGAACGGATGAAATTTCCTTTATCAGCGTAGGCCTCAATGTGGTCCAAAGAAGCCCTTCTCAGTTTCCCCAAAGACAGTGTTAATGGACTGCTCCACGAAACATAAGTGTAACTCTATGAGATGAATTCACACATCAACAAGAAGTTTCTAAGAAAGCTTCCTTCTAGTTTTCACTGTGGATATTTCCTTTGTCACTGTAATGTTCATTGCGCTATGAAGTATCTAATTGCAGATTCCAGAAAACTGTGCTAACAAACTGATCACTGAAGAGAAACGTGTAACTTTGTGAGTTGCATTCACACATGGTAATGCAGTTTCTCAGAAAGCTTCTCTTTAGTTATTATGTGAGGATATTTCCTTTATCACCATGGGCCCTATAGGCTCCCAAATATCACTTTGCAGATTCCACGAAAAGAGTGTTAGCAAACTGCTTCTGAGGCAGAGATTGTAACTCTGTGAGATGAACTCACCGATCAGAAAGAAGTTTCTCAGAAAGCTTCTTTCACGTTTTGAACGGATGAAATTTCCTTTATCAGCGTAGGCCTCAATGTGATCCAAAGAAGCTCTTCTCAGTTCCCCAAAGACAGTGTTAATGGACTGCTCCACGAAACATAAGTGTAACTCTGTGAGATGAATTCACACATCACCAAGAAGTTTCTAAGAAAGCTTCTTTCTAGTTTTCATCTGGATATTTCCTTTGTCACTGTAATGTTCATTGCGCTATGAAGTATCTAATTGCAGATTTCCAGAAAACTGTGCTAACAAACTGATCACTGAAGAGAAACGTGTAACTTGTGAGTTGCATTCACACATGGTAATGCAGTTTCTCAGAAAGCTTCTCTTAGTTATTATGTGAGGACATTTCCTTTATCACCATGGGCCCCTATAGGCTCCCAAATATCACTTTGCAGATTAGACGAGAAGAGGTGTTAGCAAACTTCTTCTTGAGGCAGAGGTTGTAACTCTGTGAGATGAACTCACAGATCAGAAAGAAGTTTCTCAGAAAGCTTCTTTCACGTTTTGAACGGATGAAATTTCCTTTATCAGCGTAGGCCTCAATGTGATCCAAAGAAGCCCTTCTCAGTTGTTCCCCAAAGACAGTGTTAATGGACTGCTCCACGAAACATAAGTGTAACTCTGTGAGATGAATTCACACATCACCAAGAAGTTTCTATGAAAGCTTCTTTCTAGTTTTCATCTCTGGATATTTCCTTTGTCACTGTAATGTTCATTGCGCTATGAAGTATCTAATTGCAGATCTCCAGAAAACTATGCTAACAAACTGATCACTGAAGAGAAACGTGTAACTCTGTGAGTTGCATTCACACATGGCAATGCAGTTTCTCAGAATGCTTCTCTTTAGTTATTATGTGAGGATATTTCCTTTATCACCATGGGCCCCAATAGGCTGCCAAATATCACTTTGCAGATTCCACGAAAAGAGTGTTAGCAAACTGCTTCTTGAGGCAGAGATTGTAACTCTGTGAGATGAACTCACAGATCAGAAAGAAGTTTCTCAGTAAGCTTCTTTCTCATTTTTATTGGAAGATGTTTCCCTTGGCCCATTGTTTTCAAAGGGTTCGGGAATATTGTTCTCAGATTCCACACAAATAGGGCTAGGCCACGGCCCACGAAATACAGCTGCAACTTAGTGAGTTGAATTACACATCACAAAGCGGTTTCTCAGAAAGCTTCTTTCTTTAGTAAGACGAAGTTATTGTGGTCTTGGAGCGCCACCGTGTGTCCTATTGCAGATTCTGCGAAAACTCTCCTAGCAAGTTTCTCAGTGGAAACAATGATGGACATCTGTGGGCTGAAATCACCCACAACAAAGAAGTTTCTGAGAAGGCTTCTCTGCAGGTTTCTCTGAGGATAGTTCCTTATTCAGCATGCGATTCAACGATATCCAAGACATCACATCTGAGATTCCTCAAATGAGTGCTAGGAAACTCCCCCGAGAAAGGGTGATAGAACACTGTGAAATGAATTCACATATCACAAAGCAGTTTCTCAGAAAGCTTGGTTCTGCTTTCTCTTGGAGGATATTTCTTTTTCCTTCTATTCTTCAAAGCTATCTGAAATATCACTTCTCGGAATCCACGGAAACAGTCCTAAGAAACGGCTGCAAAAACAATGGCGTAACTCTGTGAGTTGCATTCACACATGGCAGTGCAGTTTCTCAGAAAGCTTCTCTTTAGTTATTATGTGAGGATATTTCCTTTATCACCATGGGCCCTATAGGCTCCCAAATATCACTTTGCAGATTACGAAAGAGTGTTAGCAAACTTCTTCTTGAGGCAGAGTTGAACTCTGTGAGATGAACTCACAGATCAGAAAGAAGTTTCTCAGAAAGCTTCTTTCACGTTTTGAACGGATGAAATTTCCTTTATCAGCGTAGGCCTCAATGTGGTCCAAAGAAGCCCTTCTCAGTTTCCCCAAAGACAGTGTTAATGGACTGTTCCACGAACATAAGTGTAACTCTGTGAGATGAATTCACACATCAACAAGAAGTTTCTAAGAAAGCTTCCTTCTAGTTTCACTGTGGATATTTCCTTTGTCACTGTAATGTTCATTGCGCTATGAAGTATCTAATTGCAGATTTCCAGAAAACTGTGCTAACAAACTGATCACTGAAGAGAAACGTGTAACTTGTGAGTTGCATTCACACATGGTAATGCAGTTTCTCAGAAAGCTTCTCTTTAGTTATTATGTGAGGACATTTCCTTTATCACCATGGGCCCTATAGGCTCCCAAATATCACTTTGCAGATTAGACGAGAAGAGTGTTAGCAAACTTCTTCTTGAGGTAGAGGTTGTAACTCTGTGAGATGAACTCACAGATCAGAAAGAAGTTTCTCAGAAAGCTTCTTTCACGTTTTGAACGGATGAAATTTCCTTTATCAGCGTAGGCCTCAATGTGATCCAAAGAAGCTCTTCTCAGTTTCCCCAAAGACAGTGTTAATGGACTGCTCCACGAAACATAAGTGTAACTCTTGAGATGAATTCACACATCAACAAGAAGTTTCTAAGAAAGCTTCTTCTAGTTTTCACTGGATATTTCCTTTGTCACTGTAATGTTCATTGCGCTATGAAGTATCTAATTGCAGATTCCAGAAAACTATGCTAACAAACTGATCACTGAAGAGAAACGTGTAACTCTGTGAGTTGCATTCACACATGGCAATGCAGTTTCTCAGAAGCTTCTCTTTAGTTATTATGTGAGGACATTTCCTTTATCACCATGGGCCCCAATAGGCTCCAAATATCA
>NC_044563.1:130580790-130587668 GCF_007565055.1 Rhinopithecus roxellana | reverse complement strand
ATTCACACATCACCAAGGTTCTAAGAAGCTTCTTTCTAGTTTTCCTGTGGATATTTCTTTGTCACTGTATGTTCTGCGCTATGAAGTATCTAATTGCAGATTTCCAGAAAACTGTGCTAACAAACTGATCACTGAAGAGAAACGTGTAACTCTGTGGGTTGCATTCACACTTGGCAATGCAGTTTCTCAGAAAGCTTCTCTTTAGTTATTATGTGGGATATTTCCTTTATACCATGGGCCCAATAGGCTCCCAAATATCACTTTGCAGATTCCACGAAAAGAGTGTTAGCAAACTGCTTCTTGAGGCAGAGGTTGTAACTCTGTGAGATGAACTACAGATCAGAAAGAAGTTTCTCAGAAAGCTTCTTTCACGTTTGAACGGATGAAATTTCCTTTATCAGCGTAGGCCTCAATGGATCCAAAGAAGCCCTTCTCAGCTCCTCAAGACAGTGTTAATGGACTGCTCCACGAAACATAAGTTAACTCTGTGAGATGAATTCACACATCACCAAGAAGTTTCTAAGAAAGCTTCTTTCTAGTTTTCATCTCTGGATATTCCTTTGTCACTGTAATGTCATTGCGCTATGAAGTATCTAATTGCAGATTTCCAGAAAACTGTGCTAACAAAACTGATCACTGAAGAGAAACGTGTAACTCTGTGGGTTGCATTCACACTTGGCAATGCAGTTTCTCAGAAAGCTTCTCTTTATTATTATGTGAGGATATTTCCTTTATAACCATGGGCCCCAATAGGCTCCCAAATATCACTTTGCAGATTCCACGAAAAGTGTTAGCAAACTGCTTCTTGAGGCAGAGGTTGTAACTCTGTGAGATGAACTCACAGATCAGAAAGAAGTTTCTCAGAAAGCTTCTTTCACGTTTGAACGGATGAAATTTCCTTTATCAGCGTAGGCCTCAAATGATCAAAGAAGCCCTTCTCAGATCCTCAAGACAGTGTTAACGGACTTCTCCACGAAACATAAGTGTAACTCTGTGAGATGAATTCACACATCACCAAGAAGTTTCTAAGAAAGCTTCTTCTAGTTTTCATCTCTGGATATTTCCTTTGTCACTGTAATTTCATTGCGCTATGAAGTATCTAATTGCAGTTTCCAGAAACTGTGCTAACAAACTGATCACTGAAGAGAAACGTGTAACTCTGGAGCTGCATTCACACTGGCAATGCAGTTTCTCAGAAGCTTCTCTTAGTTATTATGTGAGGATATTTCCTTTATCACCATGGGCCCCAATAGGCCCCAAATATCACTTTGAAGATTCCACGAAAAGATGTTAGCAAACTGCTTCTTGAGGCAGAGGTTGTACTCTGTGAGATGAACTCACAGATCAGAAAGAAGTTTCTCAGAAAGCTTCTTTCACGGTTTGAACGGATGAAATTTCTTATCAGCGTAGGCCTCAAATGGATCAAAGAAGCCCTTTCCAGATTCCTCAAAGACAGTGTTAATGGACACTCCACGAAACATAAGTGTAACTCTGTGAGATGAATTCACATCACCAAGAAGTTTCTAAGAAAGCTTCTTCTAGTTTTTCATCTCTGGATATTTCCTTTGTTCACTGTAATGTTCATTGCGCTATGAAGTATCTAATTGCAGATTTCCAAAACTGTGCTAACAAACTGATCACTGAAGAGAAACGTGTAACTCTGTGGGTTGCATTCACACTTGGCAATGCGTTTCTCAGAAAGCTTCTCTTTAGTTATTATGTGAGGATATTTCCTTTATACCATGGGCCCCAATAGGCTCCCAAATATCACTTTGCAGATTCCACGAAAAGAGTGTTAGCAAACTGCTTCTTGAGGCAAGGTTGTAACTCTGTGAGATGAACTCACAGATCAGAAAGAAGTTTCTCAGAAAGCTCTTTCTCATTTTTATTGGAAGATGTTTCCATTGGCCCCATTGTTTTCAACAGGGATCGGGAATATCTGTCTCAGATTCCACACAAATAGGCCTAGGCCACGGCCCCACGAAATACGCCTGCAACTAGTGAGTTGAATTCACACATCACATAGCGTTCTCAGAAGCCTTCTTTTAGTAAGACGAGGTTATTTGTGGTCTTGGAGCGCCACCGTGTGCCTATGCAGATTCTGCGAAAATTCTGCTAGCGAGTTTCTCAGTGGAAACAATGATGGACATCTGTGGGCTGAATTCACCCACAACAAAGAAGTTTTGAGAAGCCTTCTCTGCAGGTTTCTCTGAGGATAGTTCCTTATTCAGCATCGATTCAACGATATCCAAGACATCACATCTGAGATCCTAAAAATGAGTGCTAGGAAACTCCCCCGAGAACGGGTGATAGAACACTGTGAAATGAATTCACATATCACAAAGCAGTTTCTCACAAAGCTTGGTTCCGCTTTCTCTTGAAGGATTTCCTTCTTTTCTTATTCTTCAAAGCTATCTGAAATATCACTTCTCAGATCCACGGAAACAGTCCAAAGAAACGGCTCCAAGAACACTGGCGTAAGTCTGTGAGTTGCATTCACACATGGCAATGCAGTTTCTCAGAAAGCTTCTCTTTAGTTATTATGTGAGGATATTTCCTTTATACCATGGGCCCAATAGGCTCCCACTATCACTTTGCAGATTCCACGAAAAGAGTGTTAGCAAACTGCTTCTTGAGGCAGAGGTTGTAACTCTGTGAGATGAACTCACAGATCAGAAAGAAGTTTCTCAGAAAGCTTCTTTCACGTTTTGAACGGATGAAATTTCCTTTATCAGCGTAGGCCTCAATGTGATCCAAAGAAGCCCTTCTCAGATTCCTCAAAGACAGTGTTAAGGGACTGCTCCACGAAACATAAGTGTAACTCTGTGAGATGAATTCACACATCACCAAGAAGTTTCTAAGAAAGCTTCTTTCTAGTTTTCATCTGTGGATATTTCCTTTGTCACTGTAATGTTCATTGCGCTATGAAGTATCTAATTGCAGATTTCCAGAAAACTGTGCTAACAAACTGATCACTGAAGAGAAACGGAACTCTGTGGGTTGCATTCACACTTGGCAATGCCAGTTTCTCAGAAAGCTTCTCTTTAGTTTATTATGTGAGGATATTTCCTTATTCACCATGGGCCCCAATAGGCTCCCAAATATCACTTTGCAGATTCCACGAAAAGAGTGTTAGCAAACTGCTTCTTGAGGCAGAGGTTGTAACTCTGTGAGATGAACTCACAGATCAGAAAGAAGGTGTCTCAGAACGCTTCTTCACGGTTTTGAACGGATGAAATTTCCTTTATCAGCGTAGGCCTCATATTGATCCAAAGAAGCCCTTCTCAGAGTCCTCAAAGACAGTGTTAATGGACTGCTCCACGAAACATAAGTGTAACTCTGTGAGATGAATTCACACATCACCAAGAAGTTTCTAAGAAAGCTCTTTCTAGTTTTCATCTGTGGATATTTCCTTTGTCACTGTAATGTGTCATTGCGCTATGAAGTATCTAATTGCAGATTTCCAGAAAACTGTGCTAACAAACTGATCACCTGAAGAGAAACGTGTAACTCTGTGAGTTGCATTCACACATGGCAATGCAGTTTCTCAGAAAGCTTCTCTTAGTTATTATGTTGAGGATATTTCCTTTATCACATGGGCCCCAATAGGCTCCCAAATATCACTTTGCAGATTCCACGAAAAAGAGTGTTAGCAAACTGCTTCTTGAGGCAGAGGTTGTAACTCTGTGAGATGAACTCACAGATCAGAAAGAAGTTCTCTCAGAAAGCTTCTTTCACGTTTTGAACGGATGAAATTTCCTTTATCAGCGTAGGCCTCAATGTGATCCAAAGAAGCCCTTCTCAGATTCCTCAAAGACAGTGTTAATGGACTTGCTCCACGAAACATAAGTGTAACTCTGTGAGATGAATTCACACATCACCAAGAAGTTTCTAAGAAAGTTCTTTCTAGTTTTCATCTGGGATATTTCCTTTGTCACTGTAAGTTCATGCGCTATGAAGTATCTATTGCAGATTTCCAGAAAAACTGTGCTAACAAACTGATCCCTGAAGAGAAACGTGTAACTCTGTGGGTTGCATTCACACTTGGCAATGCAGTTCTCAGAAGCTTCTCTTTAGTTATTTATGTGAGGATATTCCTTTATTACCATGGGCCCCAATAGGCTCCCAATATCACTTTGCAGATTCCACGAAAAGAGTTAGCAAACTGCTCTTGAGGCAGAGGTTGAACTCTGTGCGATGAACTCACAGATCAGAAAGAAGTTTCTCAGAAAGCTTCTTTCACGGTTGAACGGATGAAATTTCCTTATCAGCGTAGGCCTCAATGTGATCCAAAGAAGCCCTTCTCAGATTCCTCAAAGACAGTGTTATGGACTGCTCCACGAAACATAAGTGTAACTCTGTGAGATGAATTCACACATCACCAAGAAGTTTCTAAGAAAGCTTTTTCTAGTTTTCATCTCTGGATATTTCATTTGTCACTGTAATGTTCATTGCGCTATGACGTATCTAATTGCATTTCCAGAAAACTGTGCTAACAAACTGATCACTGAAGAGAAACGTGTAACTGTGGTTGCATCACACTTGGCAATGCAGTTTCTCAGAAAGCTTCTCTTAGTTATTATGTGAGGATATTCCTTTATACCATGGGCCCCAATAGGCTCCCAAATATCACTTGCAGCTTCCACGAAAAGAGTGTTAGCAAACTGCTTCTTGAGGCAGAGGTTGTAACTCTGTGAGATGACTCACAGATCAGAAAGAAGTTTCTCAGAAAGCTTCTTTCTCATTTTTATTGGAAGATGTTTCCATTGGCCCCATTGTTTTCAAAGGGATCGGGAATATCTGTTCTCAGATTCCACACAAATAGGCCTAGGCCACGGCCCCACGAATACCGCTGCAACTTAGTGAGTTGAATTCACACATCACATAGCGTTTCTCAGAAAGCTTCTTTCTTTAGTAAGACGAGGTTATTTGTGGTCTTGGAGCGCCACCGTGTGTCCTATTGCAGATTCTGCGAAAATTCTGCTAGCGAGTTCTCAGTGGAAACAATGATGGACATCTGTGGGCTGATTCACCCACAACAAAGAAGTTTTGAGAAGCCTTCTCTGCAGGTTTCTCTGAGGATAGTTCCTTATTCAGCATGCGATTCAACGATATCCAAGACATCACATCTGAGATTCCTCAAAATGAGTGCTAGGAAACTCCCCCGAGAACGGGTGATAGAACACTGTGAAATGAATTTCACATATCACAAAGCAGTTTCTCACAAGCTTGGTTCCGCTTTCTCTTGAAGGATATTTCCTTTCTCCTTCTATTCTTCAAAGCTATCTGAAATATCACTTCTCAATCCACGGAAACAGTCCAAAGAAACGGCTCCAAAGAACACTGGCGTAAGTCTGTGAGTGCATTCACATGGCAATGCAGTTTCTCAGAAAGCTTCTCTTTATATTATGTGAGGATATTTCCTTTATTACCTGGGCCCCAATAGGCTCCCAATATCATTTGCAGATTCCACGAAAAGAGTGTTAGCAAACTGCTTCTTGAGGCAGAGGTTGTAACTCTGTGAGATGAACTCACAGATCAGAAAGAAGTTTCTCAGAAAGCTTCTTTCTCCTTTTATTGGAAGATGTTTCCATTGGCCCCATTGTTTTCAAGGGATCGGGAATATCTGTTCTCAGATTCCACACAAATAGGCCTAGGCCACGGCCCCACGAATACCGCTGCAACTTAGTGAGTTGAATTCACACATCACATAGCGTTTCTCAGAAAGCTTCTTTCTTTAGTAAGACGGTTATTTGTGGTCTTCGAGCGCCACCGTGTGTCCTATTGCAGATTCTGCGAAAATTCTGCTAGCGAGTTTCTCAGTGGAAACAATGATGGACATTGTGCTGGCTGAATTCACCCACAACAAAGAAGTTTTTGAGAAGCCTTCTCTGCCAGGTTTCTCTGAGGATAGTTCCTTATTCAGCATGCGATTCAACGATATCCAAGACATCACATCTGAGATTCCTCAAACTGAGTGCTAGGAACTCCCCCGAGACCGGGTGATAGAACACTGTGAAATGAATTCCATATCACAAAGCAGTTTCTCACAAACAGCTTGGTTCCGCTTTCTCTTGAAGGATATTTCCTTTCTCCTTCTATTCTTCAAAGCTATCTGAAATATCACTTCTCAGAATCCACGAAACAGTCCAAAGAAAGGCTCCAAAGAACACTGGCGTAAGTCTGTGAGTTGCATTCACACATGGCAATGCAGTTCTCAGACAGCTTCTTTTAGTTATTAGTGAGGATATTCCTTCTTACCATGGGCCCCAATAGGCTCCCAAATATCACTTTGCAGATTCCACGAAAAGAGTGTTAGCAAAAACTGCTTCTTGAGGCAGAGGTTGTAACTCGTGAGATGAACTCACAGATCAGAAGAAGTTTCTCAGAAAGCTCTTTCACGGTTTGAACGGATGAACATTTCCTTTATCAGGTAGGCCTCAATGTGATCCAAAGAAGCCCTTTCCAGATTCCTCAAAGACAGTGTTAATGGACTGCCTCCACGAAACATAGTGTAACTCTGTGAGATGAATTCACACATCACCAAGAAGTTTCTAAGAAAGCTTCTTTCTAGTTTTCATCTCTGGATATTTCCTTGTCACTGTAATGTTCATTGCGCTATGAAGTATCTATTGCAGATTTCCAGAAAACTGTGCTAACAAACTGATCACTGAAGAGAAACGTGTAACTCGTGTGGTTGCATTCACACTTGGCATGCAGTTTCTCAGAAAGTTCTCTTTAGTTATTATGTGAGGATATTTCCTTTATTACCATGGGCCCCAATAGGCTCCCAAATATACTTTGCAGATTCCACGAAAAGAGTGTTAGCAAACTGCTTCTTGAGGCAGAGGTTGTAACTCTGTGAGATGAACTCACAG